>NC_137810.1:24713438-24865938 GCF_963921795.1 Nannobrachium achirus | reverse complement strand
ACCATAATTAGCCCTTGACCTTTATTTATTTTTGTCCCTTCTCCTATGCTCTTAAATGCCTCCCTACTTAATTGCTTTTTTTTTTTTACCTTAAAGCACCTTGAACTTCCTTTGAAAGGTGCTATACACATAAACTTGCCTTGCCTCGTGAGGTTTTCCTAGCATAGTGGAAAGTGGAACCAAAGCAAAAAAGTGGACAAATATATATTTCTATATTTACACTTTGTTCAGCCTGTCAGGATGACGGTCATATCAAATTAACACTGCTAGCAAACTTTAAAACTATACGAATTGAATAACTTTTCATCAGGCATTAACTGAGGACACATACTGTAACTGTATATAGAATCAGTAAGGAGTTAGCTATGGTAAATCCTGTGCCTTGACAGCCAATGTGCATTTAGCCTCTCTTTCCAGCCAGGTTCACTAGTGTGGTTAAAATAGAATACACGAGCAGGGGGCTTGAGTTCCCACAGCACCTCTGTACCACCTTTGGCAGCCTTTCCATCGACAGCAGTGCGTCAGTACTGGACTCATGACTCTCACCTTCCCAGCTTAATGATCCAACAATGGCTGTAGCAGAAGTCAGCAATTTCTTTTTTCTTTTTTTTTAAGTCATCATTGCAGTGTGTCATTTGTTTTTATAATTTTGACTTTGTTATACTGGCAGGTGACACTGACACTTCCATTTCTAAAGGGATTATGATGCTATGGTTCATGGCAGAACAATAAAGTGCTCTCAAAAAGCGTGGTGGGGGGGGGGGGGGGGGGCGGAGGCTGGTAAAAGATGGCTTCTGTAAATAGTTAGAGGTCGTGTGAAAGAGGACATAGAATGTGAAGTTTGTGAGGTGTCTGGTTCTTCCAGACCAAGGTGAGTCTGCCAGCTGTGCTGCTTCGTGACAGAAAGACCCTTGCAGGCCACTGCGGCTGACACCACTGCTAGTCCTGCGTCTGTTCTGACCTGTGGCTGTTCCTCTCTCTCCTTCACTCTCTCTCTTGCTCTCTCTCTCCCTCTGCTCTTTACAAACTGTTTGAGGAAGATAAGGCGGGCCTGATAAGCCGACTTCCGTCAAAATGCTCCCCCCCCATCTGTGCAGACCTGTACCTCAGAGGAGAAAATGTATTTATATATCACAGACTCCCATGCCTGCTCCAGGCACGATAGCAACGTAATAGGTTTATGATACAGGGGGAGAAAATGCCTCCTGTCTTTACCTTTTTAGACTAATGTTGGGGATTGCAACAGGGGACAGCAAGAGGTGGAGTGGGGTGGCTGTGGCTGTGGACAATGAGGTCGTAGTGGTTTCCTCAGCTAAGCCAGGACTGGTGACTATTCCTTTCTGTCCCTCTGTCGCCTCAAAAAGAGGTCAATTCAATCACGAAACCAGAGCTTATCAGAATTCTGCAACCATCACGCTCATATTAAAACCTGCAACTAATTTGAACCTTTCAATTAATGTTGCCCACACACACATGGAGCTCCTCTGGTGCTGTGCAATGTTTAAAAGTGTATATTTGTGTACTACAGGTAGCAGCAGGTTGGCACGCTTAATGGTGTTGGTGCAGGGGTCATTTTAATAAATTTACCAATTATAGCAAACATTCAGGTTTATCTAGCCTGCAGCCAAAACCATTGCTGTTATGATATTTTTTTTAGAACACATTACGGCTTCAACGCTTCACCCACTGTTGAAACCAGTCAGGGTAATTTGCAGAAAAATTACCTGTGCTGCATGTATTATAAAATAGGCAGTACAATTTAAACACAATGACACCTTGGACACAATGTTCCCAGACTTAAACCTACTTACTGTGTGGGTTTTGAGGGCTTAGCAAAGGTGTTTCTATGCCTGTCAAGGACTTTATTTTCGCCTTTTCCATTTTACTGCTATGGATTAGTTAAGTACAATTATGTCAGAATGAATAAGTAAACAGAGGACTATATATATATATATATATATATATATATATATATATATATATATATATATAAAAGTATATATGTATATGACAGTATGTCATTATTTTCTTGCAGTATGACCACTTGTTATAAGTTAAATATGAGCTAGAATGCAAAGGTTTTTCCACAGGAGCTTTATGTTTTTCTCACCAATTAGCCTGACGTCTGCAGAAGCTCGCAGTAATGCCCGCGTCACAGCTAATTTCATGTTTTCTCTCTCATTGTGCTCCATATGTTTGCAGCAGCATGTTGTTTATCCCACATCTTCCCTCTATGTTTCTATCATGTGGGCCTGCCTGGCAGGGAGAGAGTGTTTAGTGGGATTAGAGCTGCTGCTCTCTTCCTGTGGTGTCTCCTAACACACATAGCTGAGTCTAATCTGCTTACTATTGACTATATGCCCAATAATCCCTTTATGGGGGAAAGAAACATTGCCCGGGATGTTTCTGCAACAAGGGGTTAACTAGCCAGTCATGTGGCCTTGCACACTAAATCTCTGTACACTTTACTGGAGTTGCCATTTTACTGTGTGCCCCCCCCCCCCCCACCACCCCAAAGTATGACATAGTTGCAAAATGTCCTCTGGTGGATCAAGTCAACATACTAACATAAGAACGTACCTTTCATTGCAGCGTTGGTAAATAACACATTTATAACGCATTTTGTGTTCTTTCTTTGCTTTTAATTTATTAAAGCTATACTAATTTACTTTTTTTAATAAAACAAATCTTTAAATTGTCCTAACTATTAAATCGCTAAAGTTTTAGAACACCCACTCCGTTAATTTCAGCCCCAAAAGCCTTTTCTTTATATGTTTTCTACTGAGCCGTGACAAGGGCTGCATTTCCCGGCAAAATTACGTCATCTGCATCATTCCATATACGTGTCTCCCAGATCATACACTACCGGCCAATCACAGTGCGGATCATACACTGCCGGCCAATCACAGCGCGTCTTGCTGTCTTCTCAGGAAGTAGCTTGCCTCAACATAACAACAGCATTTACTCTGGTGAAGGAGTCCGTAACTCCAGAACGCCTGATCGAGGGGGATGCGGGACACCTCTACAGATGCGGTTGTCTGAAGGCCCGGTCCGCGGCGAAAAACGGCAGAAAAAAGCAGACGCGACCGCGGTTTGCTACTGACCACTAGTTGAGCAACTTACACAGTATAGCTTTAAATATTTTGTCATGTCATTTCTACGTTGTTTGATTGCATGCTTAAAGGAGTAGCTCACCCCAAACTGACTTTTATTCTATTGATTACTCACGCCATGGAGACTTGAGTTCAATAAATCTTTAGTTTTTTGTCGCATTCCTAAGACAAAAAAATAATTATAGTAAACTTACCCTGACGGTTTCCCCATCCAGTGCCATGCATTTGGGTCTTCATCAAGGGCCATGTATTTGGGTCCCCATCCGGAATCAATGGGGGTAAATTTACTATAATCACATTTTTGTCTTAAGAATGCGACAAATACAAAAAAATATTGAACTCAAGTCTCCATGGCATGAGTAATCAATAGGGGAAAAAAAACATTTTGGGGTTGAACTATACTCAGAGAAGGCTGAAGATGATGCATAACATATCTGTAAGTGTTAAAACAAGGCACAAGTTCCAGTGCAACCCAAGTCATTTTGCGGTCAGTGAGTGGAAACAGCCCAGCACAAATCAACCATCGCAACACATACTAAGCTTGTACATCGGCTACTCTCAGCATGCAACACTGTCGTATGACAAAGTATTACAATAGGCTGAAGTTCGCCGTTGCACTCAAGACATTGCACAGTGGAGACCGTCCTGCTCTGTATCCTGTACAGCTGTACGTCCCAGCAGGAGCTTTGAGACAGAACATTGTTCATTACGACTTAAATGGATCCTTGCAGACATGTTGGTATTAAAGATCGTACAAAACGAGAGCCCCCCGTGTGCTGGTACCTTACTCAATCCCTCCTTCCTCTCATGTCTTCTTTCCCTTTCTCTCACACACACACACACACACACACACACACACACACACACACACACACACACACACACACACACACACACACACACGCACACACACACGCACACACGCAAAACACATTCACAAGTCTTGTTTCTGATGTGCCAATGGTTGTTGATAATGAGATTCCTGCAGGATGGGGAACTCCAGGGAGACTGACTGACAGCCCACTTTAAACACCGCAGACGTCTTCTCTGCCTTCCTCGGTCCTCTGAGACACAGTGGATGAAAGGAGCGCACGCACACGCACGCACGCACGCACACACACACACACACACCCCTACACACACACACACACACACACACACACACACACACACACACACACACACACACACACACACACACACACACACACACACACACACACGTGATGTAGACACAGACCCAGTCAAAAAGGCAACAGTGTCATTTGGTTGTAAGACAGTGGGACCAGCCTGTGATGAGTGTTTTACAGCGAATAATACACAGAGGCTTTGTCACGTAGCTGTAGCGTGTTGGTGAAACTAATCCATGAACAATACCATTTGGAAGCTGCCATCTTTTGTTATACAGTGTTTAGAATCATGAAACGGTGTTTAGTTGTGTGTATCTATGTCTTTGTCTTTACAATTAGTAAATGGTGTACAACAGTATGTTTCCCTTGCCTTTGGTTGTTGGAGGACATACTGTACTACACTGGTTCTCAACGTGGTTCCGGGGACCCCCAGGCGTCCTTCAGGGGGTTCCAGGGAGATCCACAGCCAAATGATATAAACTAGTCCTTGCCTTTTTGAACATATATGCTCCGAATCATGTGCAGTTTGGGTTATAGGGTGTGCACAGTATGTGAGGGATTGAATCCCTTACGGATCTGAAACTCAGATATTGTACTCTCTCAGAATTAAATTGACACTGAATCCTCAATGTTAATTTAATTATGAGAGTGTCCAACAGAGTAGATGGGGTTCCCAGAGATAGAAATCATATCAAATGGAGGTCCGTGGACTATTGCATATCAAACTCACAAAAGAAAAGGGTAGAGAATCACTGTTGTGCTTACTGTCTACACACCTTCATTTACCTGCATATGGGTTTAGGCTTGTGTGTTTGTACAGTAGCAGGCACCTGGTTGGTGGAATATAATTGTCTCAGAAACATCCTGAGTTTCAATTTAAGCGTGAAAATGGACCCTTTCGGGTGTACTTGTTCCTGTCATGTCCGGTTGTCTCCTCCTAGTTATGCATGGGCTGCCTGAGGGCCCAGGGGCCCCTGCTAGATAGTGTCTCTATAAGATACGTGTCTCCCTTACAGATACAGGTTTGATGAAGTACTTTGTGCCAGAGAGGACAAACAGAACTCATTTCCTGTCACTGCCTTTAGACCACGTCTCTTATTCCCATTTCCTGCCTCTGTTCACAACACAATAATGCCACCACCAGAAAATAGATGGTGTGTTTGTGCTTCGATGTATTCTAGCTGCTAGAATATGCTAGAATCTAGCATAGTGGTTCTTATGCCCTTTTTAGAAGGTGGTGGTCGTTAGTAAGGCATGGCGATGGCGATCCACAGTAAGTTGTCTGGTGTGTCAGATAATGTTTTATGTCATGTGATCCGCGGCAAGTTGTTTGGTGTGTCAGAGGATGTTTTTTGCCATGTGCAAAGCAGCAGCGGAATATGTAATGTTTTTTTTACAGCATGGCTCTGTAGGAGGGGTGTGTGTGTGTGTGTGTGTGTGTGTGTGTGTGTGTGTGTGTGTGTGTGTGTGTGTGTGTGTGTGTGTGTGTGTGTGTGTGTGTGTGTGTGTGTGTGTGTGTGTGTGTGTGTGTGTGTGTGTGTGTGTGTGTGTGTGTGTGTGTGTGTGTGTGTGTGTGTGCGTGCGTGCGTGCGTGCGTGCGTGCGTGCGTGCGTGCGTGCGTGCGTGCGTGCGTGCGTGCGTGCGTGCGTGCGTGCGTGCGTGCGTGCGTGCGTGCGTGCGTGCGTGCGTGCGTGCGTGCGTGCGTGCGTGCGTGCGTGCGTGCGTGCGTGCGTGCGTTCAATTGTTTTAGTTCATATTTCTGCATGTGGAATCAGTGATCATTCCAGATTTGTATTTGTCTTGGCACTTGAAGAAAAGGGGACACCTGAGCTAGCTCCCTCTCCGTCACAGCAGCTCATTCCAAGGGCAAACTCTGGCTGAAACGGTACACATGTTAGCCAAATCCTTTACGATAACCATGACAAGATTAGTCAGAGCAGCTGGTTGCCAGTAGTCTGAAGTACATTTATACAAGTGGAGTCCTAATTCTGCTCCACAGCGCTGGAATTCAAACAAGAGAATATTCCTCTTGGTGTTTCTATGTGCTGATTAGGCACTGTAGCCAAAGCTCTTTCTCCCAGTTTGGGCCTCACGAGACTTGCAGTTAGGGCAATGCAAGATTATTGGATGATTGGTGTTTTCCTGCAGTTTTAAGTCCTTTTCCCCAGGTGAGGTGTGCAGTCTGAGGTAATAATCCTATCTAAATGGAAAACATGGCCTGGCCGTAATCCAGCTGCCTCTCTGTTCCTTCAGTGTTTTGGTTAAACAATCTTCCATGGTAATGAAGTACTAATCTGCTCAGCTCTTTACACAAAGCACAACAGCCTCTCTCTAAGAGGCAGGTACACAACCGAATGCTATTTTCTCTGTTTGCTTGTTGTTGTTGTTTTTAAGAGGAAAGGCATTCTAATGTGTACTCACAAAGCAGCACAAGCAACAACACTGCTTCAGTGGCAGGGCAAGGTGAAGCTACACACAACATGACATCTACAACAAAATTCTGTTTTTTGGAAGAGAGCAAAAGCAGACCTTTGTTTGATATTTGCCAACTGTCAGCCGTGGAAGAAGTTACTAGATGTGTTTTACTTAACTAAAACTAGCAATAGCGCAGTGTAGAAATCCTCTGCTTCAAGTAGAAGGCCTACATAAAACATTTTCCTTGTCTAAAAATACAAAAGTACTTGAAAAAGTACTATGCTTCCGGTACTCAATTGCGCAGAATATCCCATTTAAAATGTTTCGATAACCATTTAGCTCTACAAGCTTTTTCAGTCTTCAGTTATTTCCAAATAACTGAAGTATAAAATAGGGCTCATGTAGTTAATGTAGGTTTTGTAATAATAATAAGTAATAACGACTATTTCTCTCAATTCAATTAACAGATGACATTAAATGGAAACACTCAAGTAAAGTAAAAGCATCTCAACATTGTATTTAAGTAAGGTACGTGAACAAACGTACTTAGTTACTTGCCACCACTACCTACTGCATGCTCGGCGTCTCAACCGCGCCTGTAAAATGTTTACCCCACAGGTCATCTTCCTCCCAGACCTATAGCCTGCTTCTTAATAGAACATTCAGTCTGTGACTCGCTTTTCCAATCATGTTCCTGGAGTAACACATACATTCCCTGGCAGGCCGCTGTGCACAGTAATCAGCGGCATCAAGCCGTCTAACTGTATTAATCCATTTGCACTTTCCCCCGTTGATTAGAGCTGGTGTGAGACGTGACGGTGGCTGGCTGGTGTAGGGCAGCCGTGGCCTGAGGTGGCAGTCAGAGGCTGAGGTTTCATACCCAGCCACACACATTCACAGTATGATTTATTACCCCCTTAACACACACACACACACACACACACACACACACACACACACACACACACACATAAGCAAGCATATCGTACATACAGGTACACAGTACTAGATGCATAATACACATACGCATGCTGACACACCGGTACAACTACACCAACAAAACATTGACACACACACACACACACACACACACACACACACACACACACACACACACACACACACACACACACACACACACACACACACACACACACACACACAGAATCATGCACAGTGACTAGCATTTAGGAAAAAAACACAACAACTGTTGGAATAGGCTGTGACACCAATGTGTGTGTGACGCATGCATCCATATGTGCAGCAGTGAGTCGTCTTGTGTGGGCATGGGTGTGTGTGTGTGTGCGTGCGCTGCAGTGTAATAAATCACAATCTGAACGTGTGTATTCATGTGTGAGTGATCTACATCAGACAAAGTGAGAGAGATTTTAATATTTTTTCCTGCAGAGATATCCCTAAACGCCATATGTGCTTCTAAAGTGTGCAAGTTCAATTTGCCCTCTCTGCTCACTTTGACGATATGCAGGGCTCAGTCGAAGATTATGTGATTTTGCTGATGAGAAGAACAAACTGAATAGCAATAAGGAAGTTATTAAGTGGTGACATCCGTCCAGAAGCTTGTCTCATTTCTGTACATCTTCACCTCTGAGGACCGTGTGTGCGTGTGTGGGTGGGCGGGTATTCCAGTGTATATAAAAAAGTGTGTACATTCTGCGTGTTCGTTGCATGTGTGTGTGTGTGTGTGTGTGTGTGTGTGTGTGTGTGTGCGTGTGCGTGTGCGTGTGCGTGTGCGCGTGCGTGCGTGCGTGCGTGCGTGCGTGCGTGCGGACAGCACAGTGCACACTTTAATATCTCCACAGTAATAGAGCGTGGCTGATAAGAGCGCATGAGGGAACGGCGAGGGAAAGGATCAGGAATCCCATACGGTGGTGAGTGCTAGTCCATTGCAAAGCGTGGCAGAGGTCACAGTCAATTTCAAAGCCTAGCGGGTCCTGCGTATTAGTCTGGATAGACGTCAGACCCTTATGTTCTCTATCACACAGGTCCCATGCCCTGGCAGGGCTGTGTGTGATCAACATGGAAGTCCACATCGAGTGGGCTTATTGGGAACAAACATACACAGGCTGAGGCACGGTGACATCTCCAGTCAGTATTCACAGGTCCAGTGGAATCCAACTCCCTCTCAGTAGCTCAATATGGCAGAACATCATTCATCCAAACCCCTTGGATTTGCATTGAACAGCCATGATGAGAGAATACACTATGGTGCCTGGAAAATAAGTATTCTATTGATTGTGTGTAATTGTGAGAATTTCCGTGTTGATGCAGTACGGCTAAATATTGAAACTGCAAATTAGACAATGCGGAACATTCCTTAGGTTGTGGGTGTTAATGAGCATTGCATGTTATGAATGCGTTTTGGTCCGGAGGGTTTTATTCATGAGGTTGTTGTTTAGACTACATTGGGCTATTATAGTCTAATCACTGTTTTCTATATTAGCCTGATGAGTGTGTTAATACTGTATGTATAATGTACCTGTGCTCCATATGCTTCAGTGCATTATGTCCCTCTCTCTCTCTCTCTCTCTCTCTCTCTCTCTCTCTCTCTCTCTCTCTCTCTCTCTCTCCCTCTTACGTCCATCTGCCACTCCACTGTCATCAACCTTCTGATTGTCTTTTTTTCTATACAGTCAACACGAGGATTCCCCCTTTAATTCCTCTCCTCTCCTCTCCTCTCCTCTCCTCTCCTCTCCTCTCCTCTCCCCTCCCCTCCCCTTGACTATAGGCTAATGTCACCAGAAAGCTCACATACTGCGGTCTCTTTCCTTACACAGTGTGTTTCAAGGTCTCTGGGAGCGAGGTAACCAATACTTGACATTGTTGATGAGCAGCTATTTGATATTGAGGCAGGGCAACGACCGCAATCCTTAAATCCAAAGTCACCATGTCCCATGTTAGTCAGAGTGCTATCTAGTTGTCAGTCAGCGCTGTGGTGGGGCAGGCTAGCAGTCAGTGGTAATTGATGTGAGCAAAGCTGACATCCTGGGCAGAGCGCTTCAGGTTGGTCTACGACTGGGACCGAGCAGCCCATCATTGCCAGTTATTAAGCAACTTGCGCTTGGCTGCACTCACTCAGAGGGCAACAGCCTGTCGCTAGGTGTGTTCATATGCGCGCCTGTGTGTGTGTGTGTGTGTGTGTGTGTGTGTGTGTGTGTGTGTGTGTGTGTGTGTGTGTGTGTGTGTGTGTGTGTGTGTGTGTGTGTGTGTGTGTGTGTGTGTGTGTGTGTGTGTGTGTGTACTGACAAGGTAGAGTGGCATAGTGCTATACCTGAATTAGCTTTTCACTGCAAATCAAGTTAAATAGAAGCAGTGCTCTTCCGAGCATAGGTCTCCCCCAGGTCAGGTAGGTTATTGTGGCCTCCTGGTGGCGCTATAATATGCCAAATAATGTGAAAAGGGTGGCATTTCTTCCCCTGCCTATAATTGGGAATGCACAATATCACCAAAATTGCATGCTGTGTTCATGATTTGAGGCATTTGTTAAAAATGGACCAATCTTGCAAACGAATCTTAGCCAATTAGGTTGGAATATGGAAAATTGGACAGATCCATGGTAATCACATGACTGTAGAGATACTGTCTACTGATTTGTGGGGGTTTTGGACAAAATCTGTAGGAGTACTGTAAAAAAAGTATACCTGTCGAATTTAGCACGCTATTAACTAGTTAACTCACAATCCTTTTAATGCAGATATTTTTTTTAACATGCGATTAACGCAACTGATGTTTGAGCCTCGGTGCGCTCCGTAGTATAGAGAGTAAGGAAGCGAATGCGCTGACAACAGTCAGTCAGTGTGAGATGCGGCTAGCAGCAGGGCTAGTCATAGTATGAGACCCCATAACTCTATGTATGAGACAGACAAAACGGCGGAGATTTTTGCAGCAGACAACCACAATATCACCGCTGACGCGCGCATCAAATACAGAAGTGTTGAAATGGCACATCTGTAGACAGCGCGAGCCCCAGACACACACGCTCCCAAGAACAGGAGCGCTCCAACTTGTACACGAGCACATAGTAGCCTACAGTGCTCCCCAGACCCACGCACCAACACGCTAACAGTGACCACCAAATGCTTGCAACAACAGCCAGAGAACCCACATAGCAAACAGGTTTGGGCCAAATCCGGCTGTTATGGCCCAAATCCGGCTGTTCTGGCCCAACTCCGGCTGAAATCCGGCAGGTCTGGCTGACTATGGCTTGTGTGCCACACATCTCCAATGAGCCATCAGTGTCTCTAGTACTCTCTACATCATAACAGCTGGGTTTCTCATAGTGAACTAGGGTGCCCAATAACACCAGTCCAGGGTGCCTCAGAATACTTTGATAATATTTAGAATGTATCAATATTACTTCAGTTAAACCAATTTAGACCCTCTAATGCCTCATGCTTGCTTTGTAAAACACCCCTGAGTTGCACTGTACTTGAGTTATATTTTATACACCAACTCTCTTCACCAAAAATAGCCGATCTACAAGCTCTTGTAGCATCTTGTAATGAGCTTGTAAATCTGCTACTTTTGGTGAATATCCCCTTAGAATAGGGATGCTGGGGTTTAGTGATTGAATGCCAAGTTTATTTTAAATCTGTCCTAATGAAAGATTTAAGGGAGCCTCCGCACACTCAAAAGTGTGCAAAATCATGTTCTTTATTTTCAGTTAAATAAAGTGCAAGCTTTTGGTCATAGACCTTCAGGCATGCAGCACCTCGATGAGCGGTGGTCCTTTCACTATTAATCTGTCCTAATGGAAGCAGATATTTTCTCAAGTTCTTATATGTTTGTTAGGCCTATTATGGACAGTATTTGTTATTATTCCAAATAATAATAAATATGCTGTATTTGCAGAAAGCAAGTAGGCTATTTGTCTACTCCCATGTTGATATGAGTATTAATATCTGTTTAAGGTAGATTTAGAACAAATACAAAATATGCGATTAATTGCGATTAATCGTGCGATTAACTATGGACAATCATGCGATTAATGGGATTAAAATTTTTAATCGACTGACAGCCCTAAAAAAAAGATTATTTTTTTGTGCAAAAATCGACCTCATGGTGGCACTAGAACAGGCCCATGTGAAAAATGTGGAGCAGAGGTTCTGAATTAGCATCCAGGGAGTGTGTGTGCATAGTTTGGCAGCGACCGGGCCAACAGTGCCAGGGACGGACGGACGGACGGACGGACGGACGGATGGACGGACGGACGGACGGACGGACGGACGGACAGACAGACAGGGGGCAACACACAGTCTCGGCTATGCCTTATCAGCTTGGGGGAGACAACCAGGAAAAGAGTGGTTCTTATGTCTATTTCTAGGTATGAAACCCTAGGCCAATTTTATAGTTTGTTTTTTACAAGTAAAAACTATAGAAGGGTACATGGCAGACTGAACTGACAGTATACTGTAATTTAAGCAATGCAGCTGCAGCTAAACATGTATAATAATGAGTGTGTTAGATTTAGGTGTGTCAGTTTGCAATAATGAACAATACTGTTGACTAACTGTTGAAAGAAAGATGCGCTCCAGATAGATCTACACCAATTAGCAAGTCAAATTCTCAAGGCACACCTTTATTTAGAGTGAAAATAGCTGGCATGCAAGATCATGACATGTTGTGTTAATAATTGTGTATAGTTGCAATGACTGATGTAGTTCCTATTGGTTGTATTGGAAATAACAAGTAACAAAGGAGTGTACACGTACTGTACACAAATCTGTTTTTCTGGATGTGGGCCCAGTGCTTCACAGAATAACATTTTGACATAAATTTTTACAAGAAAATAAATTGGGGGCGTGAGAAATAAATGTACCAACATGACCTCTTATAGTCATCTAAAATAAATGTTTCTACTTTGAAAATCAACTTGCCTGTATTATTTTTAAATATATAATTTTGCAGCACATTTCATCAAATGGCAGTTCTTGGCCCTTGTCATTAATCTGTGTAATGTGATACTTTGTTTTCCAGCATGTTCTGAGCTTCAGTCTTGTTAGCCTCCCCTATTGACCATATTCATACTAGCCATTTTGCTCTTACTTTATACTGTAGAACTGTATTATGATCAATGGAAGGTATTGTCCTTCCTGCAGTTCTTCCCAGCTGTCTTGTGTTGTTGCCTGTGTGGCTTTGATTGTTAGCTGAGTGGATGGTTGGCTTTGTTAAGGACTTATTTTCCGAGATATTGGGCTTATGTGCTTCAGGGAGTGACACTTGTAAACCCTAGTGTCCAGGATCTACATGAATGAATAGAAGCATAGGGAGGCCACCAACCACTACAGATGTGTAAGATATGTTGTAATAACATACTTTGGTATGAGTCGGGAGCCATGTAAATTTGGAACAATGCATGTTAGGGAATGTAATACCTGTTGTACTTGTTGTACCCAGTGCAGTACCTACTACCGTCTAACATACAACCGATCGACTAAATGTGTAGGATCATATTCAGGAAGTGCATATGATCAACATCAGGGATAGGGGATCTCTGATGCTGTCAAAAAGTGTGTATGATGTACATGGATTGTTTGGCAAATAGAGTTCCATTGTGTGCGGCGTACGCTACCATTTACACTGGTGCAGTAGCACTAATAGCTTTAATGTTTTCTTTTATGTTTTTCTTTTTTTTGTATCTTACTTGCAGTTGATTGGTTGCAGTTGTTGTGATTTGGTGTTGACTTGGTGGTCTGTATTTTTTGGCTATGGAGTTGGAGGGGGGGTACTAATGGTGGTCCTGGTGATGTGGAGGTAGAGTTCCAAGTTTCCCCTGGCATGTCACATCCACCAGCCCCATGGACCTCATCCATTCACAGGCCAAAGTAGAGCTGCCAGGTACCTGTGATGGAATAGACATCTCATTGGACTTAGCAGGTGTAGGCACTATGGCATTAACGACTTGTGATTTTTGCAAGTCGACTCAACTCAGTAAACATTTGAGTTGAAGTCGACTTTATCGTTTGATGACGTCATCACATCACACAACCCCCCAATTATTTTGGGGGGTTCCCAGATGATTAACTTAATGTGAAACATTGTTTTCTCACTCAACTGTAAACAAACCAACATAAAGTTTAAGTGTATAGAGGGTATCTTCACATTTCTAAAGTGCCAATTTAAGGACTTTTTAATACCTCTAAAATGGCAAATTAAACATTGTCCAAATTGTCAAATATATAGAGGCAGAAATTGTGAAAATAGCCGATCTACATGCTCACAACGCCTCGCATTGCGAGGCGTTGTGAGCATGTAGATCTGCTATTTTCACAATAGAAAGTATATATTTTTTTTTTCAACTTCGACTTTCGACTTTCTCTAGTGGGAGTTGACTTGTGTAATGAAGTCGACTGAGTCGACTTGTGGACTTTTTCGTTAATGCCCTAGTAGGCACATCCTTCCACTCATCCACCAACCTCACTCTTACTGTTCTTTTTCCCTCTCAATGCATCTCTCTCACACCCTCTCTCCCTCTCTTCTCACTCTTGTTAGGGTAAATCCCTGGTGCCTTCTCAGATTCCAATTCAGATGTATTGTCACATCGCAGGTTTACTGGTGTGAAAAAGTGGGTGAAATTCTCTGTTGTTTCCGCTCCCATCATTTGCATCTTCAAGAAATAAAGAAAGGGGAAAAAGTAGAGAAGGAAAGAAACAACAAAATAGGTCCTATTAGTAAAATATCCTAATATAATATGAACAGTGTCAGTATATACAGTATATAAAGTACAGGTACATGGTTAAGACATACTTTTAAAATAGCAAATATAGAAACTGTCCCTTCTACATCTAGTCTTGTGTGCAGGTGAAACATCACCTAACAGCAGTTATCATAAAAATGACAGTATAGACATGTGCATCTGAATTTGTATACACAACATTTTTGAATCCTGTGTTGACAGGGAAGCCTGGCAGCACACAGGGCTCGGCACTTGTTCAGCAATTTGATGGTTGCTAGGTGGTAACTGTTAAAAAGCCTCATGGAATGGCTTTTGATGCATAGGTATGGCTTGCCTGGCCGTGGCCACAGCGGTGTTGCGAACATATTATAGTTGGGATGGTGACCTGCGAGTCACAGTACGGGCATTTTGGAGCCTTTTTCATGCGTCAGACTAAATGCACTCAGCACCTTCTTCTCCTGTCAGATGGAAGTTAGCCTCGGAAACCCAGGCTTCTTTTGGCGATCGGAAGAAAAAGAAGCCTGGGCGATCGCGTTATGATCACTGTTGGAGGAAGTGTAGAATTTCCCTAACCAATCAGAGTGCAGAGAACGTCGCACCGAATGTGTTGACGTCATGACGCAGCAGCGTTCTCTGCGCTGAGCAGAGGAGCAGAGGGGGGTGGGGGGAGGAGAACACATGCTATTGGCCAGAGACTCGTGGAGAGATTCGCCGCGCCCGCCCATCTGCCAACACAAACTGGTCCGCGTTAGCTCAGTCCATTCTTGTCTGAATGGAGCTGACCAAGGTCCTGAACACTACAGAATGGAACTGTCCATGGTGCTGAATGCTATAGCTGACCATGGTCCTGAACGCCACATAATGGAACTGTCCGTAGTTCTGAATCCTACATGTAGTAAATGGACCTATTTTCAGAGCTGTATCAGTAAGGAGCTGACCATGGTCCTGAACACCACATAACGGAACTGTCCGTAGTTCTGCATCCTACGTGTAGTAAAACAGGACCTCTTTTCAGAGCTGTACTTATCAGTAAGGAGCTGACCATGGTCCTGAACACCTCCGAATGGAGCTGTCCATGGGACTGAATCCTGTAGCTTGGTCCTCTTTTCAGAGCTGTACTTATCAGTAAGGAGCTGGCCATGGTCCTGAACACCTCATAATGGAGCTGTCCATGGAGGTCAAATATTTTTTAGGAGTCGCCAAATGCTTTACTGAATGTGCTAAAAAAAAAGAAATGAAAGAAAGACACAGTGAAATGTTAATCTGTGTAAAGTAAGTATTGTTTACTCTGTCTCAACATCTAGAATGGTGGGTGCATCTAGCTGTTAGCTGTAAGATCTAAATGTGCCACAAATCTGACGCCCCACAAATTGGGTAAGAACGTTCACACAGCCATTTACAAAGCAACACAAATAGCAGCAGGAGTGTTGACAATATTCACCTGCTATGTTATGAAATGAGCCTTATAGGAAGACACACACAGTCTGAGTAACTTATAATATTACTCTTCTAATTTCCTAATCTAATTACGCTTATCAAAACCCCTGTTTAACGAAATGTACCTACAGTATGTTAAAGCCATAACCCTTACATACATGTAGTTATTTATAAGGGTTGTATATAGTTAGTTTTGCAATTTGTATTTAGCCTAGTATTATTGCAGTCCGCCTGTGTACGCACTCACACATGCGGACTGCTCGCACACGCATACATGTTCAGTGTGCGTGCTTGCGCGAGTGTTTGTTCAGTGTGTGTATGATGTTAGATCAGTGAGTTGTGAAGGAGTGTTTGGGGGTCACCAGCCAAATAGATTGAGAACCACTGAGCTAGAGCGTGAGACTCTCCCTCGCTATCTCTGTGGACTGACATGAGGGTCCCTGTGCGGTTCCTTCACCCCCCATAGTAGACCACAATCCTAGTTTTATGAATATTAACACAGGCATAGCCTTACAGTAGGGAAGCCCTGGAATCCTCCATGAATATTGATGAGGGGTCCCTCATGAGACTCTGAAAAACCCGCTTTGGTTTAGTACCCTATATTCAAAACAGCCTCCTATGTCAGCGAGTCATATCAACCTTCCTTAATGGGAGTTTCGTCATGAGAATGGGGTTTACGGAGGGAACAATTGGGATCATGTGCTTTGGGTATATAGATTTATTGCGCAATCATTCAGGTGGCATCAACGGGCCTGCAGGTGCCCTCTGAACTGTCCAAGGTTCTGAAAGGCACACCCTGGCCTGTCTGTCGAGGGGACGGTGGCCGCCCCCGCTGAATACCGCTATAGGCTTTTCCCAATGTAAATCCCAGCCCTTTTAATGAATATTAATGTTGGCCCCTCCATTAACTTGTGGAAATATTCATGGCCATTCTGGTGCCATGAGACACCCCAAAGAGTCAGTGAGTAATATGATCTGCTCCTAATGCTTTTCCATATGGCTCCCCCTATTTGCGTTGTATGATTGGAGCATATGCTATGCTGTATAGCCTAACATAAATAAGAAGAAAAATCACACAAAGGGAACATGATATTAAATTCCCAGAGTTGTTGGTCCACCCGATACAGGTGACAACAAGGGCTTTGTGACAAAATAGCACTTCAAAAGAAAGGAGCTACAGTGTCTGAAGGTGACTTCAGGCACACACACACACACACACACACACACACACACACACACACACACACACACACACACACACACACACACACACGCACACACACACTCCGGTGTTGATATATCCAGTGTCTCATGTGGGCTCAGTGGAGTGTGAAGAGCCCACCTCTCCCCTCTCAGAGAGCAGCCAGGCTGCAGTGGCCTTGGTCTTGGCTTTGGATCCGTGACGCCACTCCAAGTGCTGTCACTCAGCCTCCTCCATGGTTGAGGGAGGCAGGACAGCGGAGCAGATTTCTCTGTGTTTTCCTACACTGGTGAAGGCAGTGGCTGCCAGCACACATCAGCACAACGGCACCTGAAGGCAGGTTGACTCCCCTTTCATTACTGTGAACCAAACAACTTGTTTTGGAAAGAGGGTGCGCGTGTGTGCGTTTGTGCCAGGAAAAAAGACTGTTATCCAAAGGGACACATCCAGATAGATGGCCCGTGGTTTCTTAGAATATTCTTAGCAATAAAGCACAAAAAACATTGTTACAGAGGAATATATCATCAATTATCAGCAACGATTAATCATATAAACAGTATTATTACCTTATGACATTATGTGTTACACAAAACAGTGAATTAAATCCTCCTCGCCTGTACTACAGTCCCCAAAATAGAATGCATGAAGAAAGGAAGTAGAGAGAGCACTAACTATCTTTAATTACATTGAAGGGCACTAGTTTAAATCAAGCTTTTATCCTCACCAATGGTTTGTTCAGGCATTAATCATAGGTATTCAACTCATTCATTAATTTTATGGTCTGAATGCTGAATCGTTGGTAATAATAATGATCACTGTTAATGGCAGGAATGGAAGAAGCAGATAGCCACAGTGCAGCCTTCTGTCTCTGTCAATATGGCTCACTCTCTGTGCTACTGTCTCACCCACCACGACCCCTGTGTGTGAACAATTGTTTTAAGTATGGAATATAGATTAGCTGCTGAACACTGAGAAAATATACTTTTCAGACTGTTAAGATATTTAAATGACATGGACACCTGACAAATGTCGTTTCCTGCGTTTTTTCTTATCCCTTTCTCTATCGCTTTCTCCCAACCTGGTCCGCTCCCCTTTCGATACATAATTGGAAATTTCTCGTGCTTAGCGTCGTCAGAGTGACTGACAATACAGCATCCATGTTCCGTAGAGCATGGTGGAGGGAAATGGAGCATTGTCTCATGTAGGGGAGGCGAGCGCGGTCTGGGGACTTATCTAAATTGAATATCTGCCTTGTTTTTTAGGCCTATAATGAGAATGACACAGTGAGCATGGGGGTCTTTTGCACCGACGACAGCCCTCTTCTTTTTGAAAAGGTGACAGATAACATGGAATGGGATTTATGAAAGCACTTCACAATCCTCCATGGGAATATTCCAATTTAACAATATATATTATTACAGAAAACAGTGTGTACGCGCATCAGATTCCGTGAGACTTTCAGCACTTTCTGATGAGGCTACTGTTGTGAGAATGGGAATGTCTTACAATGGGGCTGGGCAACACAGGTAGACAGGCTTACAAAGATTATCAGTGTTTCAGCTGGCGACCCTTGGGTCACATGCTGAGAATCTATTGGACAATCCATCTCAATGTACTGAACCGTCAGAGTGGTGCTGTGTGAACTTACATTCAATTTCACTTTTTGTTAAAACTGATTTTCAGTAAGGACAATTTTAAGGCCCTGCATCTTTCAACTTGAATAGAAGCGTGTGCAAAGTCACAATGTTTCTTGAATATTAAGGCCAATTTTATACCTTCATTTTTCATTTGATCATTTGATAACCATATATACTATATGTCCTATGGCTAGCTGTGGAGTTTTTCCGTAGGCCATTCATCTCTGTTAAGTCCTACACCCTCTCAAGACGACAATGACAGTGCAGGACTAATAACACGTTCTTCTAGATCTTGTTTTGCCTGGCTGCTTCATCCCAGATACCGCGGCTAAAATGTTATTGAATGGGCTCGTTCCTTTAACCTTGGCTTCTGATAATGTCGTCTTTCAAAGGAAATTAAAGTTGGTCACAAGAGCAATTGAGATATGAGGACGAACAGCCCGGGCGAGAAGGTAGAGCAGTGTTAGTATATCAGCCTTGTTCTGTCACAGTCTTAAAAGCCACCGTGGTCATCCATTTTATTCTATTCATATCATATTGCACCATCACTGAGGATCCAATAAAGTTTCTCATGAAATATTATTCCCTTGCAAAGTATGCTGCATGGCACTGTAAAGAGCCCTGCTGCTCGCCCAACCCTTTGGGGGACAAGGGGACATTTGAACCGCAATGGAAATATCGATGTAAAGAAAACATGTCAGTCCAGAACAAGGGCCTTGCGTATAATGAGCAGACGGATGGTCTTAAGGAGAATACTAAGTGTGGTGATGACAGACACGTTGACAGACTGGTACAGACCCTGCCACTCAGGAGACCAGGGAAGAGGACAGGGCAGACTATATCACTGTCATTGGCCCACGCCCATCTATCCCCTCCCATGCACACAAAGATCACACTCTCACACACGCACACACACACACACACACACACACACACACACACACACACACACACACACACACACACACACACACACACACACACACACACACACACACACACACTTACATGCATGACCATGCAACAACCTGAGAGCAGGCTGTGCTGTTTTCACGTAAGTGCTGACCTACTTGTGATTGTCAAGCTTTGTTGTTATCCGAACGTAGTTAAACGGAGCCAGTGTTTTGTGTCTGATGCTAATGCGAAAGCCTTTACACAGGTTCCTTCCAAATTTCATCCCAGATTAATTCAAATGATCTGTGCCAGATGAGCACCCAATTGGATTTCCCAAGCATAACCCCCAGTTAATTACCTTCCCCTTTCTGTAGGTTTGAAACATTCAGGAGATTGTTTTCGTTCTTTCTTTTCTGCACTCGTTCTTTCCCTCCACCTCAAAAAAAAAAAAGAAAAAAAAAATTGGAAGATAAATGCGCTAAGTGCGCTCGCACGACTTCTCCACTAACGAGATTCCTAATTAACACTAGCTGGAGCAGAGAAGGTGAGAAGCTCTGGCTGGGAATAGAAGTGCTAAATCTCACAAGTTCCTCTACTTCTCTCTCGATGCTACATGAGACTTTACATGTACACATACACAAGCTCGCCATGAATGTAACCTGAGTTGTGGGAGCATACCTGAAGGAACCCAAAGTGATGTCCAAAGGGATGTTGACTCCTGAATTGATCTCAGAAACCATTTAAGCAGAAGACTGCGATGCCTGAATGTTTTTGAGTGTGTCCAAATGTACATGTGTTCCCTCGGTGTCCTTAGAGTCACGCCGCTGACCAGATCAGTCCAGCACACAGGCCAAAGCAAGCCCTCCTTCCGCTATGGGTCTAAAGCTCAAGGTCGCACATCTCTCCATGTGTCTGGCGGAGGGAGAATAGGAGACCGTCAGCTCTTATATCTCTGATGGTAGACTAATGTGATAGAGCCGAGCCGTAGCAGAGCACAGCTATATTTAGGCCACTTTGGTTCCGGTGACCAAGGCCTTTAGATCCACTACAGTCCCTCAGAGCGTTCACTTAAGTTCAGCCTCCGGAGGTACAGGATCTCACTGTTATCCTTCAGGGAGGTATTATACCGCTGGATGCTGCGTCTTCAATGAGAAACAGACACTAATATTCCTCTCATTGCTCCATCTAATGAAATATAGAAATGGAAGAACCTGCTGCAGTACACATCTGCTGTTCTTTTCGTCGCCACTCTGTCCTGTTATTGTGTTTTGCTACCCATCGTCTGTTTGCTGTTTTTAGATGTGATGCTGTATGACTAAGTTGTTATTGTATCGACAGTATGTTCCTGAGCCTGTTTGAGGGTATTAAGTGTGTTTGTTTTTGGTACTTGTAAAAGGAATCCAACCGCTCTAATAATTCAGACATGTGGCCTTCTGTACGTACATTCTTTATCCTAGCCTTTTTGCTGTTGTATTCCTATGGATGTGATGTGATGTTATGTTCTGTTTGTTGTAGCAGATAATAGAATATCCCTCATGTCATTATGAGTACTAGGCCAATGATGACTGTTGTAAACACTTCGGACGGCAAAAATGTCCAGGAACGCAGCCACGGTCCTGTTATCACGTCCAGGTTAACTGGTTACCATGGTAACCAGGTAACCAGGTGCTGCGGCAGATGCTGGTGAGCGAAAAAACTTCATATCCCATGATGCTTTGCAAAACCAGCTCCTGCTCGACTTCACTTGCTCATTCACATCCATTCTATCTGGGCTCAGTAAAATGGCTTTTTCTCCCTTTGTTTATCCCCCATTGCTCGTTTGGTCAAGACATGCCATGTTCTTTGGAGTGTAGCTGACTCATGCATCGCCACGGTTGTATTTCTTCTTCTCCGTATGAAAGACAAGACGTTGAATGGCCGCGAACGAGTGTGCACACCGCCACCGAAAATCTGGTAAAAACAATAGGAAAGATATATGGCGTTAATCTTAGTTATGACAAAACTATGGCATCCCAAGTGTTAACAATGCCCCTTCGGTTATGCAATAACCTTTTTACCCGTTGGCAGGAATAGCCTTTGTACCCATTTAATCTGTTGTACCTGTTGTCAGAGTACCTGTTGTACCCTATGTCAGAATACTGAGCGCAGTACCCATTATCATAGTATTTGGAAGCAAGACATTCATATTGTTGATATCAGGGATCTCCATATGGGCATACAGAGATATCCATACAGTAGGCTACATGGACATAGAGATGTACAGATATGGAGAACCGCCAATCCGACCAACTTCCCACTCATCACTGCACTCCCTTGGATCCTCATGGATCCTCAGTGAAGCACACGCCATGAAGTTTAAAGTCGATCAGCCCGACAGTTTTCAAGATCTACAGAAGAAGACACAGGCATGCAGAGATTTCCTGTTCTGTGCATCTGTGACATTCGTACTATGTTGTCATATGGATGACACAAGGGATATCCATATGTGGGGATTTGTGGATTTATAGACATTTTGTAGAACCGCTGAGCCGACTTTCCCTCGGGTCCACAGTGACACACCTGGTTAAAGCCAATCGATCAGGTGGTTCTCAAGATATGCTGGGTACACACAAGCAAGCAGACATTCAGTGCATTTATAGATAGAAGTGTGCAGTGTGTGTGTGTACATGTGGTTGTGTACTTAGGTGCGTATGCCCTCCACTTCCCTTCTAGCGAGCTCCCGTGTCTGCTAGCCAGCCCTCTGCGAAGGTCATCATTGGAATTGGAAAGTGCACTTTGCGGAGACAAACAGATGCAGGGCACAGATAGGACAGTGTTTATCTAATCTTGTATCGGCCCCGCTGTAACGAAGTACAAACACAAAGTCCTCTTGCAATCAGATGAGAGCTTAGAAGCTTTTTAGCCAGTCAAGGACTTGATATATATGAGTCCAGGAAGTTGGATCAGGCCAGGGGGTGCTGATCGTAAAAAAAAAAAAGCCCTAGCTATTGTCTGACAAAGGTACTTAAAGGAGTAGTTCACCCCTAAAATGACTTTTTTTCCTATTGATTACTCAAGCCATGGAGACTTGAGTTCAATAATATTTTTTGTTTTATATCACATTCCTAAGACAAAAAAATTATAAAAGTAAATTTACCCCCATTGATTCCGGATGGAGACCCAAATGGATTTGGGTCCCCATCTGGAATCAATGGGGGTAAATTTACTGTAATCAAATTATTGTCCTAAGAATGCGACAAAAAATGTAAATAACTCAATGTCTCCATGGCGTGAGTAATCAATAGAAAACAAGTCATTTTAGGGGTGAACTACTCCTTTAAGGAATATGTAGAGATTTCCAACACGTATTCTAGTTGAACACCCATAGAGCTCCTCTCCTCTCCTCTCCTCTCCTCTCCTCTCCTCTCCTCTCCTCTCCTCTCCTCTCCTCTCCTCTCCTCTCCCTCCCACCACACCTCATCACTCTGCCTCGGCTCCTCAGATTTTACCCCCTGTTAAGCAAATGAGTGCTCCAGAAATTGACTGCAATTTCCCCCCGCTTGCCGAGGCCCCTGAGTGATTGTGTGCTGTGCTGGAGCTGCTGCTAGCCGAGGCCCAGCCGCTCTGTGGGCTGAATAATGATGGTGGCACATTGACTGAGGTCTTAAATTAACCAATTTAGAACGGGTACACTATATTGTTTATGCTTTAACTATTGAAAAATAGCAGATATACAAGCTCACAGCGCGGCACCGAGTGCCGCGCTGCAAGCTTGTAGATCTGCTATTTTTGAAAAATCTTGAAAAACCGTGACCCGATTCTATAAGTGTCTTTTGAATCCTTCTAAGATTTTTTGAAAAACGTATGTTTCTATGTCAGCAATCTGGCTTAGCCATTGTCAAAGAAAAGGTCCTTTTCACTTAACTGGAGCTCAGTTAGTCTGTTCTCGAGAGACTACTATGTCAGTGGTTCTCATAATTTTTCATGTGAAGGACCCCCAAAATTATATGTATTTGGCCACGGACCCCCATCTCAAAATATCTAGTTCCAGGGACCCCCCAGAAGCAAAATTTGAGTTACAAACATTCGCTTTGAAAATACACATATTCAAAGATTTGCACACATTTTCATGACTTTTTCAAAAATAGCAGATCTACAAGCTCGCAGCGCGGCACTCGGTGCCGCGCTGTGAGCTTGTATATCTGCTATTTTTCACTGGTTAAAGCATTCAACAATTCTAGGCCTAAATGGGTTAAGAGTACTTATCTTAATTGAACATCTGAAATAATGTTTTATTTACAACAAAGGGGAAGGTGGTGCAGAAATGAAGCCGACTGCACTGAGCCGTACGGGCGCTGACTGCCTCTCCAGGGGCGTCGCACCACATTCTGGGCCCCGGGTACAAGGACTCACAGCGGGCCCCCCATGAATGTTCTTCATGGGGGGAGGGGGTTTAACCCATTTAGACCGGGAACGCATCATTACGCTATAGTTTGTGCTTTTAACTATTGAAAAATGGCAGATATACATGCTGCCGCGCTGCGAGCTTGTAGATCTGCTATCTTTTTTTTAATCTTGAAAATTTGTGCAAAGTCTTTGAATATTTCAAATCCTTCTAAGGTTTTTTGAAAAACCTATGTTTCTATGTCAGTGGTGCTCAAACCTTTTCATGTGAAGGACCCCCAAAATGATATGTATTTGGCCACGGACCCCCATCTCAAAATATTTAGTTCCAGGGACTCCCCAGAAGCTAAAAAATACATACGTATATTCAAAGATTTGCACACATTTTCACGACTTTTCAAAAATAGCAGATCTACAAGCTCGCAGCGCGGCACTCTGTGCCACGCTGTGAGCTTGTATATCTGCTATTTTCCAATAGCTAAAGTAAAAAAGAATTAAGGCCCATCCATCTTGGGCCCTAGTAACTCAGTCCCACTTCTCCCCCCTTTGTGACGCCCCTGTGCCCCTCTCTCTCTCTCTCTCTCTCTCTCTCTCTCTGGTTGCTGTGGTGTACCTTTCTGATGAGCTGCTTATAGATGTGATCGCACACTGGAGACACGCCAAGGTCACTGTGGCATTATGACTGGGGTTCAATTAAAAGGTGATCACCTGACCTCACTGGACAAAACAATCTAGATTTCGTTATGTTTTATTGCGGCTCGTTAAAACTATTGCTTACATACTGTATATCGGCATAAAATCCTTGTTTGTAGTTCACACACTTCGTGTACAGGAAACACACGCACACGCACTCAAACACACGCACGCACGCACGCACACACACACACACACACACACACACACACACAGACACACACACACACACACACACACACACACACACACACACACACACACACACACACACACACACACACACACACACACACTGATCAAAAGAAGGTTGCAATACCGTCAAACCAGATACAATTGCTGCACATGCTTATTAACCCACAGAGGAAACAAGATAACACATTGATGACATATACTATACAGAAATTTGACAGATGATTTATTTATGTAAATCTCCCCTTAGCTACTCAAGGATACTGTATATGAAACACACACACACACACACACACGCACACACACACACACACACACACACACACACACACACACACACACACACACACACACACACACACACACACACACACACACACACACACATGCAGTGTAAAGCATAGATGACATTGGGGCGCTACTGACCTAGCAGTTAAAGGAGAATTCTGGACTAGCTGTTGTATTACCTTATATATCCCAGAACCAGTGTTATTTTTGTTATTTTTCACCAAAGTCCACCGCGAGCGGTGGGGCATTACGTAAAATCGCTTATTTGTATCGCTCGACAATTATATATTTTATATCTGTCTTTCATAATGGCAGAGATGTCTCCACAGAGTTTTGTCCCTAATGGGCTGCAGTAGAAAGGCGAATGGCCGCTAGATCCTAGCCTGGTTAATAAACCAGACTGCACAACACCACCCCCTGTTGGTAGTGGTGGTATTTTGTAGTCTGGCCCTTCACATTAAATAAGCTTTTTCCACCAGCCCTCAGAAAGGGCGAGCCAATCAGGGCTGTAGGCTTGGGGCACGTGGTGGGTGGTGGCCTGGTTCAAAACCATTCAGCCAATCAGGCGAGTCTGTGTGTATTCAAACACATTCCCCCCTCCACTCTTATTACAGACATCAAACAGATTGTAGTCTTTGATGCTTTCAGTGACTAACGAGCTATTGACACTTGTATGGCTCAATCAATTACAGCAGCTCACAAGCCCTTTGAAGTTCAGAGGGAGCAATTAAGAGCAAGTCAACTTAACATTTTTTTAAACCACCCCTTGGAAATGAAAATTCTGCTCCCGAGTCCAGACTAATATCTGACACGCAGTGAGGAATTAGTATGAGCAACGCCAGGCTAGCTAGATCCCACCTGGGTAATGGATGGAATAACACTGGTAAGATGCCCTAAGGGCGAGAAGCGACCTCGCCTCAAAGGGGTCGCTCAAAGGGGTCGCTTCTCGCCCTCGCCCATGGGCGCATCACGTCTCATGTCACGCTCACATGACATGAGCGTCTCATGTCACGCTTACATGACATGAGCGTCTCATGTCACGCTCACATATGTCACGCTCACATGACATGAGTGTCTCATGTCACGCTCACATGACATGAGCGTCTCATATCACGCTCACATATGTCACGCTCACATGACATGAGTGTCTCATGTCAAGCTCACATGACATGAGCGTCTCATATCACGCTCACATATGTCACGCTCACATGACATGAGCGTCTCATGTCACGCTCACATGACATGAGCGTCTCATGTCACGCTCACATGACATGAGCGTCTCATGTCACGCTCACATGACATGAGTGTCTCATGTCACGCTCACATGTAATGCCTCATTAACTTTTAATGAGGCGTCACGCCTCAGCGTAACATGTGATGGACGGACGGACGGACGGACAGACATGATCTGCAGGTTTTCATACTAACTATGCGACCTACGGTCGCAATCAGATACCGAAAGAAAAACACTAATTGGGAATTCTCCTATAAGGCGTATACCACATGTTCCCTGTCTCTCTCTCAGAGAAGGTTGGAGAACAGTGTCTGTCTCCGTCTCTACAGCTTGATTATAAACAGTGAGCTTTCTTTCCCCCGCGGCACTAATCAGTTTCTTTGTTACAACAGTTGCTATGATTCGCTCGGCTTCACTGTGATTATGCTAACTTTGACCAACCAAACGTCATGTCAGACACTCCTTCTTTCAGAGCTGATGTGTTGACTGACCTTCTTCTGATCACTCTGGTGATTGCACGAAATTACCACTTCTGAGGAAGAAGAAGAAGAATGGTATAATTTAGCTGGCATGGACAAGACAAGAGAAAGAAAGGCAGGCGGGATGAATTGATTGTAATGTTCTTTTACCCAACGGTAATGCTTGTAGTCTTTTGCCATTTCCGTTTTGCCTCCTCCCCAGTTGTGTCAGTGCATTTGAACAAAGGTATGTTCTTACCTTACCTAATGGCAAATATAACTGTTGATGGTGACATGTGTCTGCATATGACACCATGGACTTTTTTTTTTAAACGCCTTTCAGGCATTGACACTAAGGCTTGCCCACCTGCCCCCGGCAGGTAAATAAAACTCTCGGGCAGGTTAAGTTTGCTTTCAGGTTGCCCGACTGGGCAAGTGCTCATTTGAGAGGGGACGCAACCGTCTATAAACACAACATGAGATAACTCTCTCTTCTGGTCTGTGGAATGTAAAATAAGAATAAGAGCACTGTTTACCTATAATGAAGTGTGAACCCATAGTCATACTCAATCATAGCTATGTAGATATTTGGATAAAAAATGAAGTATGACATTTTTAATGACACAGCCCCAGAAATTAAAACAAATGTGTTAAATTGAACAGTAATTCAAATCTTACCTATACTTTTATAATGGACAATTTACTTTTCGGTCAAGTGGGCATGATCTTTGGGCAAGTAAAACATGACCTGTACTTGCCCGATGGGCAAGTGCCTCTGAGACCTTAGTGTCAACCCCTGCCTTTGCAATGTTGGGAATGCTGCATGATAGCCAATTACTGCTATGGAACCCTGCAGTGCTGCCCCATGGCTGGTGCAGGACCTTGTTAGAAAAGACAGACAGACACACAGACAAGACAGACAGACAGACAGACAGACAGACAGACAGATGATGACCCTGAGAGAGATCTATAACCCTGAGTGTCATGTATTACTACCAATACCACTGCACCTCAGTTGAGGCCTTCACAAGCATCTACAGTATTTCCTCTCCTCTGACACAAGACACGTACAACAGTATTACGTATACATGCACAAGAACAAGTGCACACGTTGCTGTGATTGTGGTACTCTGCCATAACCTAACTCTGTACAGCTCCTGGTAGAAAGTAAACCTTTAGAAGTTTGTGTGTGTGCGTGACGTGTGCACGTGCATGTGTGTCTACTCTACATACGGGGTTGTTCCCCAATACAACACATTTTTTTTATTCTCCTAGACTAGAGTGTGGGGCTGTGCACGTGTTTGTTTGCACGCTCTTACGCGCGCACGCGTATCACCTGCCTGTGCACGTGCGTGCGCGTGGCGTGCATGTGGCCGCTCTCCAGTCATGCATGCCATCTGCCGCCTCTGCAGGCGGCGTCACCCAGAGCCTGATGTTGTTGATGCATCATCACACTCCGCTCCATCACCTGTCCCACGCTATTACCACACAGCACACTGACTAACCCGCTAGGAGCGGGAACGCCTTGTTACGCCTTATTTTATGCTTTAACTGTTCAAAAATAGCAGATATTCAAGCTCACAGCGCGGCACCGAGTGCTGCGCTGCAAGCTTGTAGATCATGAAAATATTCAAAGTCTTTGAATATTTTGACCCGATTCTATAAGTGTCTTCTAAGGTTTTTTTTTAAAAACCTAAGTTTCTATGTCAGTGGTGCTCAAACTTCTTCATGTCAAGGACCCTCAAAATGATATGTATTTGGCCATGGACCCCCTCTCAAAATATTTAGTTCCAGGGACCCCTAGAAGCAAAATTTGAGTTACTCATGTTCGCTCTGAAATAATACATATATTCAAATATTTGCACACTTTCTCACAACTTTTCAAAAATAGCAGATCTACAAGCTTGTAAATCTGCTGTTTTTCAATAGCTAAAGTGTAAAATAATTCCAGGTCTTAAGGGGCTAATGAACCTATCGGATACCCCACCCCCCCACAATGCCCCCCCCCCCCCATCCGTGCATCACATCACCCGTGTGAAATGTGTGTTGTTTCCATCTCGGAAATCCTTATCCTTCAGTGGAATGGAAAATATTGATGTTTTTTTGTCGCCGAGACTTCTGACCTCTAAGCGTTCGTGTTTTTATTATTTATTTTTTATAAGTGATGTGTTGTTGTGTTTCTTCCCCTTCGCCCGTGTTTTCCACGTTTTCCATTTCCCCCGTCCGTGGTGAGATCAAACGAGCAATTAGAAGTGCTGCTACTCACTAATGTTCTCCCGTATTCAGTCAGAAGTCTGTGTGTGTGTGTGTGTGTGTGTGTGTGTGAGTGGGCTAAGATACTTTAGGGAACTATATATATATATATATATATATATATATATATATATATATACAGTATATATATGTATATATATATATCGTCGTTGTCGGGTGGAAACCTTGTATGTCCAAAACCGTTTGTTTTGTATTTATCATTTTTAAAATGATTTAAACTAGTGAAAACAGCCGATCTACAAGCACACAACGACTCGCACCGCGAGGCGTTGTGTGCTTGTAGATCGGCTGTTTTCACTACTTTTGTGCGATGGCCTTGTGTGATGAAGCAGGGCTTTAATTTGCGAAAAAACAAATTTGAAACTTGGAGATACGAGGTTTCTGCCCGACGGTGACTATATATATATATATATATATATATATATATATATATATATATATATCACATCTATAATGGATGGATGTCTCTCCCAGCTGTCTCTACCACTTTGCCTTGGGAGCCTCTGAGTTCAACGTCTAACTTAGCAGATCAATACAGAGCTGGGTCTGTGTACTGTCAGTCACAGCGCTGGACTTCCTGACCGCTGGCTCCATGCTGTCTTCAGTGGGACGTGGAGAGGAGAGCGGGTCACTTACAGTAGGAGGACAGGGCCTCTCGGACTTTCTCCATAAAGTGTTTCTTTATCCCCTGCTGCAACCTGGGTCTCCTCTCCTCTCCTCTCCTCTCCTCTCCTCTCCTCTCCTCTCCTCAGTCAGGTTTACAGCGTGGGTCATGTCTGGTGTTTTTTTCCAACAATGACCTTCTTCACATTCCTCCACACATGGGAGCTGCCCAGCATAGCAACATTCTTCTATTGTTGGCCACTAAGCAGCTCCACTGGAGCAGTTGGGGGTCATGTGACTCAGTCAAGGGCACCTCCGTGGTAGTTGTTGAGGAGGAGGGGAGAGCATTTCATCAATCCCTCCCTCCCTCCCTCCCTCCCAACCCCCTCCCGGCGTTCTAATTTCCCATGCGGGGTCCAGAGATGGGATTTGAACCAGCGACCTCTTGGTCTTGGCGTCATTGTAACCCTACTGTGTCTCGCGTGAATCAACGTATAGGTCCTCACAGCTCTGAGGGACAGTTAGTGGTTCCATGTCTGCACATGTCCAACAGTGGAGTGCTGCTGTACTTCACACAGCACAAAGTTAGTTAGTTCCACTTCTAATTAACCTCTAATAAGATCTCTATTAGTGTCACAGATGGAGAGAGTAGAGAAATATGCAGAGAGAGAGAGAGAGAGAGAGAGAGAGAGCACTTTCAAGGTTTTGTTGCACTTTGGAGTCTGATACACTCCCTCTTTTCCCTCACCTCCCCTCCTTCATTCCCACCCTCCCTCTCTCTCCTCTCCCTCTCTTTCTCTTTCTCTCTCTCTCTATCTCTCCCTCTCTCTCTATCTCTCTCTCTCTCTCTCTCTCTCTCTCTCTCTCTCTCTCTCCTCTCTCCCTCTCTCTCTCTCTCTCTCCTCTCTCCCTCTCTCTCTCTCTCTCTCTCTCTCTCTCTCTCCCCGTCTCTTCAATGGTGAAAGATAGATGATGTTAGGTGGGCTGTTTGACTGCAGGTAGATATTCATTTCATGTCAGTCCACAGAACTGCCTCGATCTGTAGAATGCCTCTAATGAACTAGCTGATATCACCAGCACACACATGCACAAACACACCCAATGGACCCATTTATTTGTACACTCTAGGGTTGAAGCTGCAATCCGTATGTAACACCCGTCCCAGGTAGCTATGAGGGTTCTTGTGTAGTAGTACACTGGGCGGGGCCTGAGTTCGTTTTAATGAACTAACGCGTCTACCTGTAGTCTAACTTATTAACTATTTAATTGGGTACTTAAGTAATTTTAATTCAACCGGCTGTGCCTCCATATAAACTTAGAGCATCAAATACTCCTCAAAAGTACTGTATGTAACTTGTCTCTTGCTTTTAACTACTTTTTTAAACTACTTATTTCCCAACATGAATTAAATAGTACCAAACATGAATTCTCTGTGAGCTAGTATGAAACAACAAGGTTACTTTAAATATATAACTACCCAACGTAGGCAGGAATATTTATTACACAGAAAAAATAATAAAATATGAATAGTGTCTCAATGCAGTATGAAAATGAAATAAAAAGGAATTGCGAATGTAGATACAAATATCAACAGGTCACACAATAATGGGCCCCACTCACACTCTCACACACACACCTGACTGCAACGTGTAAGTCCTTTAGTGACCCTAACTGAACGCTCGTTGCAGGCCTGAGTCGTGGCTTGGGTACGTTGAGGCCTACAAACTGTAGTGGCCGCTTCACTTGATCTCACAAGCAGGAAAATAAAATGCACGTGCTCAATGTACAGTACTCACAACGCCATGGTTACGTAGGAGGTTACGTTTGGTGAGGGGTTACTGCATGATGGGGGGAATGCAGCAGAGGGAACAGCAACACAGGTCAGTGCCCAGAAGAATCAGTCCAGGAGAATCAGTCCAGAAGAAGAAACAGTCTCGAAGAAACAGTAGGGACCTCACTCTACAGCTGGGCAAAGTGTTCCACGCTCACACTTGCCAGTGTCCTGAAGCAAATACATCAGCTAAGCCACAAGTCCAAAATACTACATCATGAAGAGATAGTGGTAGCTTGTACTTAATCCAATGACTAAAAATGCCAAGCTATGCATTTACAACACAATACAAAGCTCTTTGATGTTGTGGAAGTGCAAATGGCTAATCACAATTTGCAAACACATTAACTGTTACACTCCAACATTTAGTTACAGCAACAGAAACAATACAGGCATATATTTACCTCTTGCAGATCAATAATGTTCACACCAACAGGATAACTGGTCGTCAACCAAGGTTACAAACATTTATGTCTTGACACAGGCTTCACTGAACAAACTGTGACTTTTCACTCTGGCTGCCTGGGTTGGAATGACTGATTAGAGAGAAAAGGACTGATCTAGTACACCTGTTCCCCTAGCAGCCTGCAGGATCTGAGAACCCACCCTTCCAACTGGAACTGGACTCATGATTGGCTGTCAATTAAGCACGAACAAATCAAAAACAAAAGAAACACAAGATTGACACATGCTGCTGCTCACAAGCTAGGCTGTGAGACTGCAACCATGTGCTGGGCATGTACTGTACACTTCAAACAAACTATGCCCTTCTGCATACATTATGAGGTTTTAACTCAAAAGACCATGAATTAGTTTCCTATTTTTTTATACATGAAATCCTTCCATATATTTCACCTTATTTTAACCCCATTCAAACAATATGAACTCAGTCTTTTTAATACAATGCTTTAAATGTTTTAACCCATTTATTTATTGCATGAATTAAAGCCAGTAGCCTAAATTAAATGGTGAATGAGATTTAGCCAGGGCTACACCCTCCCCCTTCTGACTGTCAAGATGCCCTCATCTGACATCTTTCTTCTTCAGTCTAGTAGGGTGCCTCCTTCTATCATCATCCGTTGACATCCGGCTTAGTTTAGACTTCTTAACTGATCTGCTGGTTTCCTGGTGATTCAACTTGAATTCAATGACCATCCCATGATGCATGATGGTAACTGGGTCATTGGATGGGTCACCAGGCTTATCGTAAGTCAATCGTATGACTGGTTTCGGCTCTCTGAGAGACTTTCGGGGACTAGGAGTTTCTTTACTCCTTGTGGCAGGTGTAGGGACTGAGCTTTCTCCCCCTTCTGAATCTGGCTCAGTTTCCTCCACAGCATCATCACTCATCTCTTCTGCATCAGATGCTACTATAGAAGGTTCAGTGCCTTCAGGTTCCTCGTCATCACTAGAAGGTGCTGTGCCTTCAGGCGATTCCTCTTCATCCTCAGTCTCCATGACTGATTGATCCGAGACTTCAGAGACCTCCTCCTCTTGACCTTCAGGATCTTGAGGGGCTTGATAGGTTGTAGAGAGGTGTCTCCGTACCTCATCCACATCCAAAGTTGGTGGACTATGGCTTTGTTCAAACTCTTCGTCCGATGAGTCTGTGCCACTTTCCAAAGACTCTTCAACAGACGTAGTCGGTCTGTGACTCCGTCGAGCATGCTGCGATCTGGTGACAGGTCTTCTTTTTACATGCCCGGTATCATCAGGAGGAGCGGACATCCTTACCAGGTAACCTATGGGCAACAGATGGTCTCGGTGCAGAGTCTTGACTGTGCCTACACCAGAGCCTTCTGGTTTGACCTTGTACACTGGCAGGTTCGGTAGCTTCTTCACCACGACATAGGGGGTTGACTTCCATCTGTCTTCCAGTTTGTGCTTGCCTTTGAGTCCAACATTCCGGATAAGGACTCTATCACCAACTCCCAAGGGCAAATCCCTCACACGCTGGTCATAGTATGACTTGTTTCTCAGGTGACTCTTTGTAGCTGCCTCAGATGCGAGCTTGTAGGCACTCTGCAACTCTTTTCTCATCTGAGCGACGTACTGCAGGTAAGATGACTCACCCTCTCCGTCTGGTGACGTACCAAAGCAGATGTCAACTGGCAACCTTGCTTCTCTCCCGAACATTAGACAATATGGAGAGTAACCAGTAGCATCATTCCTAGTACAATTGTACGCGTGTACAAGCTGACTGATGTGCTGGCTCCAACATTGCTTCTTTTTAGTGTCCAGGGTACCAAGCATCGCCAGGAGAGTTCGGTTAAACCTCTCTGGTTGGGCATCACCTTGTGGATGGTATGGGGAGGTACGTGACTTACGGATCCCAAGCATGGACAGGAGCTCCTTGATCAGTCGACACTCAAAGTCCCGGCCCTGATCAGAGTGAATCCGTGCAGGTAAACCGTAATGCACAAAGTATTTTTCCCACAAGACCTTTGCTACAGTGAGGGCTTTTTGGTCCTTGGTAGGAAATGCCTGTGCATAGCGCGTGTAGTGATCTGTCACAACTAAGACATTAGCCGTGCCTTTGGAGTCTGGCTCGATTTGTAGGAAGTCAATACAGACTAAATCCAAAGGGCCATCACTGGTTATTTGATTTAGTGGTGAGGCACGGTGGGGAAGTGTCTTTCTTGAGATGCATCTCCCACAGGTGCGGACGTACTGCTCCACCTCACTGGTTAGACGTGGCCAGTAGAACCTGTCTTTGATCAGCTGGGTGGTTCGTTCCACTCCCATGTGCCCACACTCATCGTGCAGTGATCTTAACACCACGATCCGGTATCTTTCAGGCAAGACAAGCTGTCTAATCTTCTTTCCAGACACTTTCTTTGCTACTCTGAAGAGTATTCCATCCCGTGACTCAAGCTTGCTCCCCTCACGGATGAGTAAGGCGACATCAGGGGGATCGCTCTTATTATGAGTGAATGTCTGTTTCGTTTCAATCATCTTTTTCACAGGACCAATCACTGGATCTAGAACTTGAGCAGTCTCTAGGTCTTTTGGGGTCAACTGGTCGATGGTGCTTAGGCTTAGGTTCACTGGGAAAGCATAGGCTTCAGGCACCACAGTTGCTGGAACCCCTAGTTGCTCTACTAATCTGACATGTGCTTCATTGCCACAAGCTCGCTGACAGATGGCTTTGATCCCTGACGGTAGGATGTTTGTCCAGCCCCTAGCCTCTTGGTCGTACAGCCTGGACAGTAGATCAGCATCAATATTGTGACGCCCTGGACGATACTGAACAGTGAAGTCGTAGGTGGCTAGGGCAGCAAGCCAACGATGTCCTACTGCACTCAGCTTGGCGGACGTAAGGACATACGTTAACGGGTTATTGTCGGTTCTTACAGTAAACTTAGCACCATACAAGTAGTCATGGAACTTGTCCACCACTGCCCACTTTAACGCCAGGAATTCCAGCTGGTGGATGGGGTAGCGTTGCTCAGGACCACTAAGTTTACGACTGGCGAAGGCCACTGGTCTGAGGCCCTCTGGGTGCTCCTGATTCAACACGGCGCCAAGGCCATTCATGCTAGCATCTACATGCAGAATGTAGGGCTTAGAAGGGTCGGCGAAGGCTAAAACAGGGGCATTAATCAGGCGCTCAATGATCTCATGAAAGGCATCACGACAGGCGTCATCCCAACGCTCTCCGAAAGGCTCAGACTCTTTGAAGTACGTCTTGTTCGGGTCTTTCCCCTTCCGGGCCTTGGTCTCACGCTGAGTTGGTGGATAGCCTTTGGTGAGTTCGGTAAGAGGACGGACAATGACCGAGTAATTAGCAATGAAACGGCGATAGTAGCCGCAAAAGCCTAGGAATGATCTTAGAGACTTGATATCGGTGGGCTCCTTCCAACGTTTCACCACTTCCACCTTCTCCGGGTCAGTGGCGATTCCGGACGCTGAAACAATGTGGCCCACGTATTTCACTTGTGGTTGACAGAATTGGCATTTGTCAATCGATACTTTCAGGCCTACTTCTTCAAGTCTATCTAGGACCTTGAGTAGACGCTGCTCATGCTCCTCGAGCGTTTTGCCAAAAACGATTATGTCGTCCAAGTACACAAGGACTTGAAGGAGATGCATGTCCCCAACAGCTTTCTCCATTAAGCGTTGGAACGTTGCAGGAGCTCCAGTTATCCCTTGTGGCATGCGCTCAAACTCATAGAATCCAAGGGGACAAATGAAGGCTGTCTTCTCTTTATCCTCCTCAGTCATAGCTATCTGATAATAGCCACTCCTTAAATCCAATACCGAGAACCACTTGCTGCCTGTCAGTGCATCCAAAGCATCATCGATGCGAGGCATCGTGTACTGGTCCGGTATGGTGCGACTGTTGAGGGTTCTGTAGTCAATACAGAATCTGACCCGTCCATTCTTTTTGCGGACAACCACAATGGGAGAGGCGTAGGGACTACGGGACTCCTTAACCATCCCGGTCTCTAGCAGCTGCTGTAGGTGGCGTCGGACATCGTCGATGTCTGCGGGAGCCAGTCTGCGTGACCTTTCCCTGAATGGTCTGGGGTCATGTAGGCGTATGTGGTGCTCCACCCCCTTCGCCAGGCCAACATCCCACTCATGCAATGAGAAGGCATTTATTCTCTCAGCTAACTTCTGTCGAAGCCGGTTCTGCCACTCCTCAGAGATGGGGGAATTGCCGAAATCAAACAGAGCTGGATCTGTTGCATCAGCTGGGACGCTAGATGACTGAACTGGGGTAACTGCATCAACAGCATACATCTCTGCCACTACAGTGCCCACTGGTATTGAGGTTCGCTTTTGGGACTCATTATGAAGTAGCACTGTGAAACTGTTGGCGTCTATGTCGGTGCTCTGCAGCACACTGGGCTGTACTAGTACGCCAGCGGGTAACGACTGTTCAGCGGGTGCGTCAATCATCACTATGTCTCTTGACATGGGAGTTGAACTGTCTACTGTACAAGTGGCGTAATACTTCTCCCCTGGGGGTATTGAGAGTGGACCAGGTCCTTGCCATTTCACTTGTCCAACAGTGTCATCCACTGTCTCAGATGCAGTGAGCCCAGCCTTTACTTGGACTGGTGCATACACTGGTTGGATTCTCATAGAGTGAACAATGGTTTCGTCACCACCTTCTTTCAACAGCTCCCACAGTCTGTGAAACAGGAATGTGTTGGTACCGACAATAACAGGGGCTTGACTGTAGTGCTCTGGCTCTGGACAGATCAAAGCTAAAACTACTATGGGCCCTTTGACGCCTGTCAAACTTTCTGGGAACTCCATCTCCACAACGGCATAACCTTGGTAAGGGTACTCTGTGTCGGACAGACCCCAGAGACCTAAACGAGAGATGGGCTGTACTGGGACATCCTGCAAGTGTTCGTTGAACCAACTCTCAAATATTATGGTCACGTTGGAACCACTGTCTAGGAGAGCATTGCAGGTCAAGTCATTGACTTTGATTGGATAAATCATTGACGGGCCCACAAGACCCTCAGGCAGGCTGTCGTCTTCAGGGACTTCTACTTTGTTGACCCTGGCAACAGGCTTGTTTGAGGAGTCTTCAGGGTCCTCTTGATCCTCTTCTGGATTGTCTCTCTTGTTGTCTTTTCCGGTTCGCACTAAGCGTAGTAGCTTTTTGATTACTTTCTGTGTGTTCTCTGGGGCAGTGCAATTTGGCGCAATATGACCACTCTCTCCACACCGGTAGCAGAAATACCCATCAGCCTCTTTGGGAGACTGCTCTTTGGTTGGACCAGGCCTATGGCCTGAAGCCTTGTTCCTTCTGGACCAGGTAGTTGAGCCGCGGCCTGCGGTTGATGTCACTGACATAACACTCATCATAGTTTCTAGTGCTTTCACCTGTTCTTTAAGTGACTCCAGTTCACTGTGTGACTCAGGTTTTGGCTTCTTCCTTTTCTTTGAACCACTTGAACGATCAGAGGGCTGGGGACTTTCCTCGACCATCTGGTCTTCAGGTTCACACTGCACTCTTTCTTTTGATGCCTGCACTGTGCGCACATGCTGACGGTGCTTTGGTGTGGCAAGGCTTTCTCTAACAGTATGGCGGTCTTCCTCTTCCCGTATCTCCTTCAGCAGGTTCAGAAAAGAAGGGGGGTCATCCTTGCGTTCCCTAACCTTCAGCTGAAGTAACAAGAGGTCAGAGGTCGAACCCCTAATGAGCTGCTCAATTCTGGCTCTGTTAGCTGCGTGTGCAGGGAGGCCACCTCCTTGCACTACTTTCATAAGGGACTTCTCTACTCTTTGTAGAAATTCAGATAAACGCTCCTCAGGCTTTTGTCGGAGGGATCTGAACGCATAGTAAAGGTCTTCACCTGACCCTGTCACACCGAAGATGCTTTCTATGGCCTCTATGTACTCCATGGGGCTAGCATCAGGATCAGTCATACGGACAGCTTGAATGATCTCTAAGGCGGGACCTCTGAGACTCTCAAGTATTCTTCTGCGTTTTTCTTTCTCCGAGCATTCGCCTTCCTCAACCATGAATTTGGCCTGCTCCAGCCAGAGATCTAGGCATTCTTCTCCTGTTGGAGTGGGACTGACTCCGGAGAATGTCCTCAGACGTCTATAACCATGGCTGTCTGCGAATTTACTGGTTCTGCTCCATACATCTCCAACTGCACGTATGATGGACTCAGTGTTGCTGGGCCCCGATGCACTGGGGGTGTATAGTCTCTGGATATCATCCATTGTTTTCCCTTCGTCCTGGAGGAGTTTCTTTAACTTCTCTTTGAACTCATCTGGGCTGCCAGTATCTTCTATGTAGTGCAATGTACCCCAAGAGCTCCCACCCGCTATTGGCGTAATCTCTGGGGGAATTTTAGTGGGGTCTATCTCTTCACGGCACTCTACTAATAACATTAGGGATTGGAGTTGTGAACGAAATATCCTTCCCCTTATCTGAATTTTGCCCAAAGCTTTGACAGTCGCTACTGTTTCTTCAATAACATCTTGGTTAGTGTCTTCTGGCACATCATATATTAAGAGAGCATGTTTTACATCTAATCCCTCTCCCCGGCACCAATCAATTAAATCTGACTGTGTTGGACTGTTTGTACGGCTGGCCATATTTGCAACGTGCTAAACTTAAGTATCACAAAGAGTGTTTATTCACTGCAACTGAAATACTGTTCTTTGCTTGTGTGTCAATTAGCTCAATTTATGTTTGGTACCATCTCAGCAGTGCCTCCAATGTGTAACACCCGTCCCAGGTAGCTATGAGGGTTCTTGTGTAGTAGTACACTGGGCGGGGCCTGAGTTCGTTTTAATGAACTAACGCGTCTACCTGTAGTCTAACTTATTAACTATTTAATTGGGTACTTAAGTAATTTTAATTCAACCGGCTGTGCCTCCATATAAACTTAGAGCATCAAATACTCCTCAAAAGTACTGTATGTAACTTGTCTCTTGCTTTTAACTACTTTTTTAAACTACTTATTTCCCAACATGAATTAAATAGTACCAAACATGAATTCTCTGTGAGCTAGTATGACACAACAAGGTTACTTTAAATATATAACTACCCAACGTAGGCAGGAATATTTATTACACAGAAAAAATAATAAAATATGAATAGTGTCTCAATGCAGTATGAAAATGAAATAAAAAGGAATTGCGAATGTAGATACAAATATCAACAGGTCACACAATAATGGGCCCCACTCACACTCTCACACACACACCTGACTGCAACGTGTAAGTCCTTTAGTGACCCTAACTGAACGCTCGTTGCAGGCCTGAGTCGTGGCTTGGGTGCGTTGAGGCCTACAAACTGTAGTGGCCGCTTCACTTGATCTCACAAGCAGGAAAATAAAATGCACGTGCTCAATGTACAGTACTCACAACGCCATGGTTACGTAGGAGGTTACGTTTGGTGAGGGGTTACTGCATGATGGGGGGAATGCAGCAGAGGGAACAGCAACACAGGTCAGTGCCCAGAAGAATCAGTCCAGGAGAATCAGTCCAGAAGAAGAAACAGTCTCGAAGAAACAGTAGGGACCTCACTCTACAGCTGGGCAAAGTGTTCCACGCTCACACTTGCCAGTGTCCTGAAGCAAATACATCAGCTAAGCCACAAGTCCAAAATACTACATCATGAAGAGATAGTGGTAGCTTGTACTTAATCCAATGACTAAAAATGCCAAGCTATGCATTTACAACACAATACAAAGCTCTTTGATGTTGTGGAAGTGCAAATGGCTAATCACAATTTGCAAACACATTAACTGTTACACTCCAACATTTAGTTACAGCAACAGAAACAATACAGGCATATATTTACCTCTTGCAGATCAATAATGTTCACACCAACAGGATAACTGGTCGTCAACCAAGGTTACAAACATTTATGTCTTGACACAGGCTTCACTGAACAAACTGTGACTTTTCACTCTGGCTGTCTGGGTTGGAATGACTGATTAGAGAGAAAAGGACTGATCTAGTACACCTGTTCCCCTAGCAGCCTGCAGGATCTGAGAACCCACCCTTCCAACTGGAACTGGACTCATGATTGGCTGTCAATTAAGCACGAACAAATCAAAAACAAAAGAAACACAAGATTGACACATGCTGCTGCTCACAAGCTAGGCTGTGAGACTGCAACCATGTGCTGGGCATGTACTGTACACTTCAAACAAACTATGCCCTTCTGCATACATTATGAGGTTTTAACTCAAAAGACCATGAATTAGTTTCCTATTTTTTTATACATGAAATCCTTCCATATATTTCACCTTATTTTAACCCCATTCAAACAATATGAACTCAGTCTTTTTAATACAATGCTTTAAATGTTTTAACCCATTTATTTATTGCATGAATTAAAGCCAGTAGCCTAAATTAAATGGTGAATGAGATTTAGCCAGGGCTACACGTAATTTCATGTCCTTCAAACTGGGTTTTCCTGCACTCTTCCAGGATGGAAATGGAATCCCCGCTTAGGTGCTTACCCATGGTAGATGGTGTGCTTGTGATCTCCAGGCAGTACTACTTGTCAACCAGTCAGTGTGCTCCCTGCCACCAGTATCTACATGTCTTAATGGCAGTGGTGTAAAGTAACTAAGTAGATTTACTCAAGTACTTTGGTACTTTAACTCATTCTGTGCCTATCCCGAACATGTTCGGCTTTATTTCAATCCAATACAAATTTTTTTTTATTAATTGACTTACCCTGAGCTGCTTGTAGAGTCGTGGGTGGTCCTGGCTCGTCCTACGCTAGCCAGCTAGCCATTTTACATGGTCCGACGATATATTCCATTAAAAATGGTTTAAAATACATTTTTGAGCCCCCCAATGTTCACCAAATGTTCAGCGCCGCTTCCGGAACGTAGTCCAGTGTGCCTATCCCGAACATGTTCGGCTTTTTTAATGAAATGAATTATTTTATCGGAGGCCTCAACGAAGCCCCGGTCCAGACGTCCATCCATGCCCGGGACTTAGACTCGGCCATCCACGGGCCGTATTCGCGCTAACGGCCGCATCGCGCCGCCCACTCCAATAATAAATCACATCTTTAGACAGGATTTTCTCCGGATTGTGTTCCCAGACCCAAAGAGAAAGTTTTTTGCGGCTGAAATAGCTTTAGATCGGGCTTCTAAATGGGTTAGCATTTTGGCTACGTGTCAGCTAGCTTCCTCCTCTCGTCACCCATAGCATTGACTGGAGTGAAAACACAAGCCAGTTGGGAGAGGGTCGACGAAAGCTATAAAGAAGGTCTATGGAGAAATTTCTGGCACTCTAGCGCCCCTTGTGGCCGGATGGCACTGTATGAGTTAAGTACATTTCATTCCAATACTTTTGTACTTTTACTCAAGTACATTTTGAATTCCAGACTTTTACTTGCAACAGAATATTTCTATATTGCGTCGTTGATACTTTAACTTAAGTAAAACATTTGAGCACTTTTTTCCACCACTGCTGAATGGGGGTGTAGGGAGACCACCTCCAACCACTGCAGATGTGCCAGTTATATAATATTAACATACTCTATACCAGTGTTTCTCAACCACTGTGCCTGGGGACCTTTGGTGTGCCCCTGAGAAGGCCTTGAAACCGCTTGAAAGCCAGTATTGTATTTATCATTTTAACCCTCTAGAGCCCACTGTTGTAATATTACAACGTTTGTATTTTATCCAAAAAAAGGTTTAAATCATGTTATTTTAGCTCCCCCTACCACCTAAACATCACCATTGGATTCTATTGTTTAGTATTACAATGCCATTGGCCACAATATTTGCATATAAATACCCCCACACAGAGGCTGACATTCACACCCGCCACACCCGCTGACATTCCAGAGTTTTGACGAACAACATCTCACTTTTTCATGGAAGCTATTCCTCACAAAAACATAAGTAAAATGTTGTGCGACAGCCTTGTATGAAGCAGGGCTTTACTTTGCGAAGAAACGTTCAAATTTGAAACTTAGAGATACAAGGTTTCTTCCCGACAGTGACAATATTTACACCCCTGTACCCCTGGACATGAAAAGTGTGCCCATGCAGAAAAAAAGGTTGAGAAACACTGCTCTATACAGCATGGTTCAAATAACTAATAATAGTTGTATTCATTGCAGGTTTAACTTAACACTGAAGGCATGACTGTGCGTGAACGCGTATCCGTTTGCCCCGTTCTCATCCCAGTGCCGTCCGTCATGCAGTGTAATGTGACTGGCTGTCCTGCGGCACAGCGAGCTGCGCTGCTCCATACAGGCACACTGCGACGCCTCATCTCCATCCTCGCCCGTAAAACACTCCTGACTTTTAATATCCCGCGGTCCAACCAAGCGTGCACTTTCCTAAGCATGATGGCGCTGATTGGAGTCAAACCGCCGACCGCCCTCCTCCTCCGCAGCAACAACACTATAGCAATGATAACAATAACGGCGGTGACAAGGTGGGGGCCAGCGAGGTACAGATAAAAGGACAAACAGTTTTGTTCCCCCTCCCTGTTGATTTATTTGTTTTCCATTCCTCGTCCCCCCCGGTCCCCCCGCGCGCCGCACAACGCACTCCCCTGGCCGCTTTACATAATGTTGATTTCCACGGTCCGAATAGACCGCGATGATGAATCTCTCTGGACTTTTATGTGTTTTTGATGGATGGTGCGGGCGACGCAGAGACACAGAGAAACACTCTGTTGTTTCATTTCACTTTGTTCCTCATTTCACTTTGTGATTCTCTCTCTCTCTCTCTCTCTCTGTGTGTCCTACTATCTCTCTCTCTCTCTCTCTCTCTCTCTCTCTCTCCCTCTCTCCACTGTCCCAGGATGTGGCGGCCGCACCGTAAATTAATTTAACTATGAGAGTGTATGAATGTAACCAAATGGACCCTTGCGGGTCCATTTGGTTACATTCATACACTCTCATAGTTATAAATGGATTTAAATTAGCCGAGTATTTTCCTGTGTGTGCTATAGCTGACAGTGGGCCTGCTGTCTACTGTACTGTACTGTACTTGCCTCCCTCTCTCAGCACCTTCTTTTTTTTTCTTTCGGGCGGGATGCAGGCGGTCCTGGACCGTTGCCTCGCCTCATTAGGGGGCTTCCTCCGTCCCTCATAACGCATAATTATCTTATCGAGCGCGGAGATATCTCCCCGTGATTAATGTAAGATACGTACTTTATTATTATTAAGGCGAAGAGGGTAGAGGACGAGAGGGGGGAGGGGGAGGGGCAGAGAGAGAGAGGGCGTAGGGTTCGGGGGGGGGGGGGCGGAGGGAGGAAGCATATAATTATTACTGATACATATCGACCACCCCGCCCCACCATCCCACCCCACCCACCCACCGCCGACACCACCCATCTCTCCTCCACCTCACCCTCTCCCCGCTGCCCCTATTGAGTTACGGGCCTGCAGTGCCTAAGTAATTTGTAATGGCCATTCACCGCAGTGGCAGTGCAGAAATCCTATTTTGTGATGGCTGGCTAATGTGATCAGGGGCATTTTAAGCCCCCCCCCCCCTTCTCCCTTTGCTCCTCTGAAATTACATCTGCTCCTCAGAGGGCCGATGTCTCTCTATCTCCCCGTCTCCCTCTCTCTCTCTCCTTCTCTTTTCGGTTATCTTATTAGAGGGGGCAAACCGCTCTGGCTACTTGGTTGGGCTCTCTCTTCCTCCTATCTGACGCACGTACACACACACACACACACACACACACACACACACACACACACACACACACACACACACACACACACACACACACACACACACACACACACACACACACACACACACACACACACACACACACACACACCATGGAAAGCAACCTTGACGTGGCTGTTTACAGTCCTGAATGTTCCATCTCCTGTCTCACTTCTCCTCTCCTCTCCTCTCTGTCTCCTCCCCTCTTTCCAGCTTCCTCTCCATCTCTCCATCTCTCTCCGTCCATCTCCTTTTGTCTTAGTGAGTCATCCAGTTAGGAAAACAAACTAAAGCAAAACGGTACAAGCCACTCATCTTCAGACAAAGTGCACAGTAAAATCCTCAGTGTTCATTTAACTCTGAGAGTGTACAAATGGAACCAAATGTAAGGTAAATGTAAGGGTCCATTTGGTTCCGTTTGTGCATTTAGTTTCATGCAGCGAAAACAAACCTTTAAAATCCTTTCTATTATTAATGTAACTGAAGTTAACGTGGTCAGAACACTTTTCACGCTTTCACAGCTAATGCATCACTCTGGATTTGACTGTATGCTGTTCCAGGCCAGGGTGATGCTAACTGTTGCCATTTATACCACTAGGGATAAATGGCAAGCTCACAGCGCGGCACCGAGTGCCGCGCTGCGAGCTTGTAGATCTGCTATTTTTGAAAAGTCGTGAAAATGTGTGCAAATCTTTGAATATATGTATTTTTTAAGCGAACATTTGTAACTCAAATTTTGCTTCTGGGGGGTCCCTGGAACTAAATATTTGGAGATGGGGGTCTGTGGCCAAATACATACCATTTTGGGGGTCCTTCACATGAAAAGGTTTGAGAACCACTGCCATCGAAACATAGATTTTTCAAAAAACCTTAGAAGGATTTAAAATATTCAAAGATTTTCATGATTTTTCAAAAATAGCAGATCTACAAGCTCGTGAGCTTGTATATCTGCTATTTTTCAATAGTTAAAGCACGGGGGCCCCACAGTGAATCCTTGCACCCGGGGCCCAGAATTTGGTGCGACGTAGTTGGAGGCCCGTCTATGATGTTAGTGATATGATGTCCTATTGATGACGTCAGGGATCTCCATACATGGGCATAAAAGGGACACAGACAGACAGACAACCGCCTTCCCACACGGCACTGTTCCTGGTCCCGCCGATACACCCCCTAAGGTTGACAAACACACAAACAGATTCCACGCATTTATACTAGGATGTGTTTGCTGGTACTTCATTTTTGCGCCGATTTCCTCCGGAACCAGCTGATGTCAACAATCAGCTCTGCATACAGAGATTCCGAACGTTTCGGGAAAACCGCGCATCAGGTCGGGCCAAGGCCCGGCACTGCACTCTGCGCCGCAGTACAGTACAAGCTCCTAATGCATGGCGATGCCACACGTTGTGAGCTTGTAGGTTAGCGGGGACGGGGACGGGGAGACAGCACATTTCTCTTTTAGGGCCTCAAGCTGAAAAAGTTTTGGAAGCCCTGCACTACAATGCAGTTCTCAAGTGAAGACCTCCATGTGTGCGTGTTGCTCCTGTAGGCATCTGTACAGCCTGCGGCTGTTTATATTAGTGATGAATCAGTTCAGTCAGAGTGTGGCTTTAGCCAGAGGACTCTCCTCCAGCAGAGGAGTGTGTGTGGGGGGGGATGGATGTGGGATCCGTGAAGGCCTTGTCAGCCTGGGTATCTACAGATATATTTTTGTCCATGCCTTTCCCTTTATCCCTAAACTTCTTTGCCTTTTTTACTATTTTGAAAAACATTTAAAAATACTTAAATTAGCCGATCTACATCAACACGTTGTGAGCTTTTAGATCAGCTACTGTATTTGAAATATTCAAAAAAAGTTTTTTTTTCCTTCAAAATAATAGCAAATGGTTTACAAATTTGGTTACATTTGTACACTGACACTGGACATTTTACTGTGCACTTAATGTACAGCTCACCGGCACCTCATGCAGCAGAGCATACCGTTGCAGTGCCGGTGCCCGAGTTCATGTACTATACCAAAACGCTGTTGTCGTTAGGAAACCTGCCTGTATGTCTAGCTGTCTGTCTGCCTGCCTGACTGTCTGATTGTCTTTCTGACTGTCTGTCAGTGTGCCTGTCTGACTGCTGATCAACAACTATGTGTGATTGTAGAGATTTGACTTACTGTATAGTGGAGTAATGGAGGCAGTGGGAGAGATGGGGGGGTTTGTACAGAATCAAAGTGCTTTTTGCGAACAGAGGTATGCCTTTCTGTGTGTGCGGGCGTGCGTGCGTGCGTGCGTGCGTGCGTGCGTGCGTGCTTGAGACACGTTGCTGTGTAGAGGCTCGTGGGTGTGGCTGGGGAAGGAGAAAGGAGGAAGGGGAGAGGGAGAGAGAGAGAGAGAGAAAGAAAGAGGGAGGGAGGTGACAGCTGAATGCTCGCCCTTGGACTCCCCAGACGCGTCGCCACTGAGGAGAAGGAGGGCGGGGTGCGAGCGCGTGTGAATCTATGTGTGATCGTGTGTGTGTGTGTGTGTGTGTGCAGGGGTGTCGCACCAAATTCTGGGCCCTGGGTACTTTAACTATTGAAAAATAGCAGATATACAAGCTCACAGTGCCGCGCTGTGAGCTTGTATATCTGCTATTTTTGAAAATCTTGAACATTTGTGCAAGTCTTTGAATATTTCAAATCCTTCTAAGGTTTTTTTTTAAAGACCTATGTTTCTATGTCAGTGGTGCTCAAACTTTTTCATGTAGGACCCCCAAAATTATATGTATTTGGCCACAGTCCCCCTTGTCAACATTTTTAGTTCCAGAGGCAAAACTTTAGTTACAAATGTTCGCTTAAAAAATAATATATTCAAAGATTTGCACACGTTTTCACGACTTTTAAAAAATAGCAGATCTACAAGCTCGCAGCCGCGCTGTGAGCTTGTATATCTGCTATTTTTCAATAGCTAAAGTATAAAATAATTCCAGGCCCCTCCACCTTGGGCCCTAGTAACTCAGTCCCACTTTCCCCCCCTTGTGACGCCCCTGTGTGTGTGTGCGCGTGCGTCTCTAAATGCTCAGATTGTGCTGACCCAGCAGCCTCCAGCACTCGGCTCCCCTTCTCTCCTCCTCCTCCTCTTCTCTCTCTCTCCTCTCCTCCTCTCCACTCCCCTGCTCTTTATGGCAGAGCACGCAGGTCACCTTCTCAGTTGCTGAATTTAATACTCAGCTAGAGAGAGAGGCAGGAGAAAAGAATAGAAAGAAGACTGGTGGAAAAGTGAGTGATCGAATTTTTCCCTCTCCTTAGAGTGGATTTTTCTTTTAGATGAGCGTAGAGACAGCTTGTAAGCAGCTGCATACAGTAGAAAACATGAGTTGATAACTATCCTGGAATACTCGTCTCATACAGATGTGTACGTACGCAACTGCGGTCGGGTCACCTTTCTCAGGCTGTAAGCCTGAGATGCATTATTAGCTCGAAAATCTGTTATATCCAAGACATAGAACTGGAATAAATTTGACTTAATTGATAAACACTGTATAATATAAGCCATAGGACAGTGTTATTTGTCTTTGGATATAATATAACATTTCCTTTTTTGTCTACTTCCTTCACAGAGTTATAAAACCAGAGTTATAGTTTGCAATTTGTTCCCTCACCAGATGTCCAAGATTTTTCTATTTTTGTTTACATTTTAGAAAACTGGAACTTGCAAAAAAATAGTGGTTTTATAAATGTTTAACGATTGAAAGAGCTTGTGGCTAAATAATAACTACGTTGGATCCATTGGAACATCATTTCCATCCATTTCCTGAAAAAGGAAATACAGGGTTTCTGCCAGCTATAGTAACACTATGTATTGTTTACGTGGTTCAGAAATTGTAGGAAGTGTGTTGATTTGTGGAGATTATCTTGTTGAACATAACGTTCATATCATAAGCCTTTGTTTGCAACTGAGCTTATCATCATTTATCCAAAACCTAATGCAAGAGTTCCATTAGAGGTCAGCTGTGGGAACCAGGGGCGTCACACCAAATTCTGGGCCCTGGGTCCAAGGATTCACTGCGGGCCCCCCATGAATGTTAACTATTGAAAAATAGCAGATATACAAGCTCACAGCGCGGCACTCGGTGCCGTGCTGCGAGCTTGTAGATCTGCTATTTTTGAAAAACCGTGAAAATGTGTGCAAGAAGCTTATATTTCTATGTCAGTGGTGCTCAAACCTTTTTATGTGAAGGACCCCCAAAATGATATGAATTTGGCCACGGACCCCCATCTCAAAATATTTAGTTCCAGGGACCCCCCCCCCCCCCCCCCCCCCGGAAAGCAAAATTTGAGTTACAAATGTTCGCTTAAAATATATTTTCAAAGATTTGCACACATTTTCACGACTTTTCAAAAATAGCAGATCTACAAGCTCGCAGCGCGGCACTCAGCTTGTAGATCTGCTATTTTTCAATAGCTAAAGTTACCAGGGCCCCTCCACCTTTGGGCCCTAGTAACTCAGTCCCACTTTCCTACCCCTTGTGACACCCCTGGTGGGAACCCATGGCAGTGGTGACTTCTGGGTTGGTCTACAAAAGGACATTCCTCTTTTACTGTAGTTATTTTCTGGAGTCCTATTAACATTCAGGGTCTCATATAGAAGAACAGCACAACAACATTACAATTAGAATAACAAAAATAATTATGTTGTTGGATTGATAACAACAAACAACATGGGTATACTGTTAAATGGAACCTGCCACATCTCAACTAATTGATGGTTATAATTATCCAGCTGCTATTCAACAAGTTATTTATGGAGGACTTTAAGTTAACAACAGAGCTAAATAATGTAAAGTCCCTGTAAACGAAATTCAATGGTTTGTTTCTAGTCAAATGATACATAAAAAAATAAAAATAAAACCCAGTTTGAAGTGAGCAGTGCTTTTGAGCAGTTAATTTCATTAAGCTATACCCACGCGTGCGTGCGTGCGTGTATTTGCCTTGCTGGTCGAAGGGTCTAGCAGTATCTCCGGATCTCACCAAGCTGGCAGAATGCCTCCTGTTCAATCTCAGCTCTGTCAAACTCGCTTAACTTTCACCACTAACAACAGACGCCAGGGCCAGCTCAACCTGCACCTCGGGTTGTTGTTGTTGCTGCCCACAGATAACAAACACACACACACACACACACACACACACACACACACACACATGCACACACGCACACGAACACAGACCCCGACACACACAGATGGTGGTGTTAGGTGCCTGTCAATCATCATCAGTACCTGGTGTCTTTATTACAGCAGGCAGGGAGTGAGTGTGCCGGTGTGAAGCCTGGAGCATCCTGCAGGAGCAGTTCAGAGGTGGAGGGCAAAGACTTGACGTGATACGCTCCAACCATCCATAAACGTCATACATGTCAGGTGGAAACCTTCATTTCATGTCCAAAATAGGGCTGTCACAATTATTACATAATTGTCTAATCACAGTTATTTGACATAATCGCAGTTATTTTGTGATAATCGTCATAATCATTTACATGTTGAAAAATATTATGTTCAAACATTTAAAAAATAGTGGAAATAGCAGATCTACAAGCTCCACAACGCATTGCATCTTCTTAAAGTGTAAAGTTGTCAAATATGTCCTTCATTTCTTTCTATATTTAGGTTATGTGTCATATCTGCCATGTGCAAATTCATAGCCTAAAAGCCAAACAGAAATGTACCGGTAATTGTCAACGACAAAAACACAATTAAATCGTTAATCGCAATTATTTGAGTGACAATTAATCGTTATGTAAAATGTCACAATCGTGATAGCCCTAGTCCAAAACCCTTCCTGTTTAGTTTTTTCTTTTCTTATTTTACATTTATTTTAAAATATTGAAGCTCACAACGCATGTAGAGCTCATAGATTGGAAATTTTCACTAAATTTACGGAAAAACATAAAAAGTTGAAATATGGAAATGCAAGGTTTCTGCCACAACATCATGATATTATGCTTACATTGACCGGCACAAGATCTGGTTAAAGGGGACTCATCATTCATTATCAACGTTAGCATGTTAGCACATCATTAGTGATGTGTAGGCCGTGTTCAAGAGTTATACTGTATCATACATATCGTCACTGTCGGCCAGAAACCTATCTCCAAGTTTCACATTTGGCGTGCGTTGTGTGCTCGTAGATTGGCTGTTTAATTCATTTTTAAAATGATAAATACAACACAAACGGGTTTGGACTTACAAAGTTTCCACCCGACAACGACGATATGCTAATTATTCGTGTAGCTATCTGTCTGAAAGCCTTTTGAAATGTTCTCTGTGAATGCCTTTCCATAATAGTTAAAATGACCGCGACCTCAGGTCTCCCGTGTGAAAGTCCAATATCTTAACCTAGACCAAAGGGATATCCCTGTGTACCGGGAGGAGATATTAGACTTTTGAGGCTATCAGGCTGAGGCAGTGAGTCACTCTGCTACACTTGCAGTAGTAATACATCCACATTTACTTTAACCACAAGAACCCCAGCGCCTCGATTCTGGGCATGTCAATAGGTGAACATTCCACAATGATAGTCAAAGATTCCGAAAAAATAGGCTTCTGCAAATGTTTTGCAAAATAACGCAAATGTTAGCAAATATAATTTACTGTGGTTAAAAAGATGGAATTGAATGACATGTTATTCCGATGATATAATTGACCCTTTCTAAGCTGAAACTATACATTAAATGCCTTTGTAACACAGTGTATACATGTATCCAAATGTGCCCGTAAGGGTTGATTTGTACACTCTCAGTGTCTAACACTGAGGGTTTGACAGTAGACAGTAGCAGCGTATGTCAGGTGTCTCCTGGTCCCTGGCCTGTAGGAGAGAAGGAAATGTCTGCTGTTGGATTCATCTCAGTGTTTTAGGAGTCTGTGATGAGTGGCGGCTTCCTCTGGAGAGCAGTAAACAGTGGAGGGCACATTACTGTTTTTTGCCAAATGACCTCTGGCTAACCTCCCTGGCACAGCATCAAACCCACACAGAGACACCAAAGCCCTCTCTCTCTCTCTCTCTCTCTCTCTCACACACACACACACACACACACACACACACACACACACACACACACACACACACACACACACACACACACACACACACACACACACGGACGGACATATCAGAGCTGTTGTTTGTGTATCTACACATCAATAGCGCCCCCTGTGGCAACTTTGAAGGCTTGAAAGCTGCAGCCTCTTGTATTTCTCCTCCGTGTGCTCGGAGCTACTGGAGGAACGACATCGTTGCAACGCACTCACAATGTGCTACATTCACAGAAAAATACCATCGTCTACCTACTCCTCCTGTTAACAACGCGTTTGAAAAGGACTGCGCTGAATGGTCTTGTCTCATTCTCGGGGAGCATGCAGTAAAGTGTTTATTTAACTCTGAGCGTGTACACACTGTACATTCTGTACATGCTTTACTGATACGGTTCCTTTGCCTTCCATTCATAGAGAATATCAACGTCTACCCACTAAAAGTCTTCCTGTTAACAAAGCGTTTTTAAATTCTCTGCATGTGAGCACGCTGTAAAATCCAGAGTGCACAAAATATCACCCTCACTGGTCCACGCGTGTACACACTCAGAGTTACAGATGGTTATGGTTCCATTTTGGTTCCGTTTGTACGCTCTCCAAGAAAAAAATGGATGGATTAACACTGAGGGTTTGACTGTGTAGCCGTGCATCCAGCGTCCCACCAGACAATGCTGTTGTGTTGCTCAACTGGACTTTTGATTTATGAGCCCGGTCGGCTCAGCTGTCGCCAGGTTCTTTTCCCTGCCGCTTGTCTAATTAATTTGGCATTATTTTGGAGACAGACATGCATTGCCCTCACACAAGGATGAAAACAGTGCGTGTTTTACGGCGAACGTCGCCAATTTATTACTCTGTTTTCTCCTTTGCTCTTGGTCGTCCTACAGCACGTTCTGAGCAGCCTCGCTCTGCTAAGAGCCTATTCTGTGTGCGTGTGTGTGAGTGTGTGTGCGTGTGTGTGTTTGAGCCCAAAGACGGATTAGTAGAAATTAAATGCATACATGAATAGTATTATTCCCCTAGAAAAGAACTTTTGTGCTGTATGTCTGTCATAGACTTTTCAAAAGTGTGCGTGTGTGCGTGTGCGTGCATACTCTTTTGAATTTCTGTGTCGTCTTGGTATTGGAGGTTGGGATGAGGCTACGGACTTGAGTAAATATAGATTACAGTCATTTACTCTCAAACAACTCATTTTCGGAGTGTTGACACGTCCATTAACCCCAGCCAGAAAAATCATTAATTTTTCCCCAATGAAGACATTAGTCATCAGACCAACTCTGTCTGCTCTGTCCTACTGCCGCTCGGTACGGACAGAGAGGGGGCGCCCCCGTCTCACTGGACCTAATGTACTTCCACACACACACACACACACACACACACACACACACACACACACACACACAGAGCGCGCACACACACACACACACACACACACACACACACACACACACACACACACACACACACACACACACACACACACACACACACCCACACACCCACACCCACACACACACACACACATACACACACACACACAAAGTGATGAAACCCCCAGGAACGTGCACACACAAACATGCACGTTTGCACAGACAAAGTCAATCGTCCAAACCACACTTTCTCCCTTGCACATGCACAAAATCTCTCTCTCTCTCTCTTTCTCTCTCCCTCTGACACGCACGCATGCATGCAAGCGCGCGCACAGACACACACACACACACACACACACACACACACACACACACACACACACACACACACACACACACACACACACACACACACGTCCTGTGCTGTTTCCAGGCTTATCAGGAGCTTTATTGTGTCTCACAATACCGGGTAATTAGGTGTCCTCTGCCTCTCTCTCTCTCTAACGGTAGAGAAATAGACCTGTCACCGTTTGGGCACTAGAAGATTCACCAAATGCTAAGCAGTAATGGCTTGCTTTGTATCAGCGTAATGCATTGCATTGACAGCCGGGGCACTTAAAAAGGAGACACTGTCTTTTTATTTAACGTCCCCCACCTATTCCTCTCTTTCATTTGACTTCTGCCTCCAGCTGCTGGGTGAAACGTTGCACATTTAAGTCAACCCGGGTGACAGGAGTCAATTAGCTTGTGGCTTCATGCAGTTATTATTGTCTTAAACAGTCATCATTATATGGTATTGTCTACTGCACCCAGTAGATGGATGGTATTCCTACCGAATCTTTGTTTAATACAAAACAGACTAATAACAATAATACATTGTATTTGTCATACATATTTCTCACAAGCAATGTGCTACAATGAGAATAGCTCAGATTCGCCAGTACACATCCGTAGCTGGTCCCTGGTGACATTATGATGCTATAAGTGTGATCAGAGTACACTAAAGAACACAGATGAACAACACAATGTCGGTGGCAAGAGGAAACAACAGTGGAAAGAAGAAGACAGGCCATTAAAGGAGAAGAATAGACAGGGACAGACAGAGGCAAGAACATAAGACGAGAAGGGGGGGGCGGAGTGGAACAGAGCAGAGAAGTGAGGACGTCCTGTGGTTAATCCCCACGTTACTGAATAGCACTTCCCCCGGCAGCTGAAGCAGCTGAAGCTAGCATACTGTCGAACTTATATGCACAAGTCCTCCACGCACGCACAACCGCAGTCTCTTTCCTTCTGAAACGTCTGTTATAGATATAACAGACGTTATATATATGCCACTGTCATCCCACGATTCAGCAGCTGACACATGGGCCTGTTTTATAATATCCTCTCATTAACATTTAGAAGCAGTCAAGGAGAGTGCGTGCTGTAGGTGTCAGGTGTAAAAGCAGCTGTGAATCTATATCAGGAGAGAGGAGTGCGAGAGGAAGCGGTGCGTGTTTTGCAGCGAGGCCGTGGATTGGCTGGCTGCAGCTTGCATGGGGGAGTTCATTCCACAGACAGCGTACTATATGATAGCAGGGTCATACTGAGCTGTCATGGACCACTGATCTATTCCCCTACCTGTCAACCCCTCAGAGAGGCAAGAGACAAGAGAGGATAGCCTAACCCTCACCTCTTTTTCTCTTCCAGCCCCCTCTCTCTTTTTTCTCTGTTTCTCTCCTGTGTTTTCTGTCTCTCTGTGGTGTTACCAAGGTGACCTGTACGCTTCTCTGTGTTCAATGTTTTGACAGGATGCATAACCGCTACACTAAGGAAAGTGTCGCCCACAAACGTACTAACTTTTCTTTGAAAATACCTAGTGCGGTATCAGCCGTCGTCTGCTTTTCAAATAAGGCTGCGCATTGCGCAATATGCGATTTGTTGTAACAATGTAATGATCATACTGTATACAAAATATACAATGTTGTCAATCAAATAACACATGTTTCTTTTTAACAGAGCTATGACAATTCAAGCATTTTTACATAGTTGTATAGTTAAACCGGGTCAGAAATGTGACAAAGCTTTGGTATGAATTTCTCTTTTGTGATTGTTATTTACACCCGCATAGACTGCATGCACAGTGGCATTCAAGGAAGTGTTATTTTCACTCTGAAAGTGTAAAAATGTAACTGTAAGAGTCATTTCCCGAGATGACTTGACTCGGAAACTAACACTGAATTAACAACTATGGATGTTGCTGTGCAGCCGTGAAAAGGCTATTCAGAGGTACTGTATCTTGCACTTGAGCGTAGCTCTGTCAAAAAAGGGAGGCCAGTTTTGTGTGCACCAAGGCCTCTATCTCCAGGATGAATGAGGCTGTTCTGCTGTAGATAATGGCTGTGAGTCACATATTACTGTATTTATCCAACGCAATAAAGTAGGAGCAGGCAGGCAGATTACTCTGCCCAGAGTCAGGGAGATAATGATGTCTGGCTGCTTGTGTGGCCTAAAACGCACTCTAGACAGACAGACATGCAAATGGACAGAAAGTTCCATTAGAGACGCTGTACGTGGAAGCTGTTAGCACAAGTGGCTCCTAAACTGAGGACTGCTTAAGTCAGCCCTCTGCTGTTCCATGAAAGTCACCTTCCCTCTCTCCTCTCCTTTTTCCACTCCTCCTACTCCACCCTTTTTTCTTCTTTTCTCCATCAGCAGATCATACTCCTGGTCTTCCATAATGTGCTCTCTAGCCCCTCCATGAGGCTCAGGCTGGATGAATCGTGGCCGTGCATTTTCTGAGCTTGGTTTGTGCATGGGTATATTTGTAAATTTGTTCATTTGTTCATTTAGCATATCGTTGTCTTTCTATGATTCTATCATAGTCAGATTACATCATGTGCAGTTGTTGCCCTTTCTGTAGATATACTCAGTTCCGTAGGCTCAGAGAATCATGAAGAGTCAGGGCTAAAGGGAACAGCATGCTACGTAATCTGGCTATGCAGTACGTTGATTTTCATCTGATTTCATCTCCATAGTAGATGTGTATCAAAACAATGTTTTAGACTGAACCAAATATACTCATCTTTTTTGTTGACTTATTGTCAACATTTTTTGTTTTTATTTTAGGCTATAATGACTGGTGGTTGAAGTGGTTAATAACAAATACATATTGTCGCTTGTTTTCTAGAAGACCTAAGAGAACTTCAACAACACACACACGCACGCACGCGCGCACGCACGCACACACACACACACACACACACACACACACACACACACACACACACACACACACACACACACACACACACACACACACACACACACACACACACACACACACACACACACACACACACACACACACACACAAACACAGTGAATTCCTCCATGATTATCTTTGTGTTGATGTGACATAATGACATTTTCTAAATGTCTGAGTAGTTCACCTTCAAAAGGACTTTTTTTCCCTATTGATTACTCACGCCATGGGTTTGTATTGTAAAGTACAACGGTGTGATGATATCACATTGTACTTTGCAATACAAACCCCAAAATCAATCCTCCAGTTCTAGGCAACACAGAAGGGGGGGAACTTTTTTTCTATTTCCAACCCTAACGCTAACTCCTCTAAGGTATATTACCAGTAAGACTCCCTAATCGGGAGATAAGCGACCGTCAGGTCGCAGCGTGATTTTAGGGCAAAATGTGTAGGAGCAGTGTCCAAAAATGTGGTTCAAAAAATTGGCCTGATGGTGGCGCTATATGGGACATCCATATTGATGAGATGAGTGTAGACATACTGTGTACCGATTTGCGTGATTTTAGGGCAAAATCTGTAGGAGCAGTGTCCAAAAATGTGTTTGAAAAAATCGGCCTGATGGTGGCGCTATGGGACAGATCCATGTTGATGACATGAGAGTAGACATAGTGTGTACCGATTTGTGTGATTTTAGGGCAAAATCTGTAGGAGCAGTGTCCAAAAATGTGTTTTGCAAGAATCGGCCTCATGGTGGCGCTAGAAGAGGGCCATGTGAGACATGAGGGGTGGGGTCTCCGCGTTGCCTTGCCGGACGAATAGGTACCGGCCCCGGCTCTCCCGGACGCTCCTAGCCCGAGTTACGGCATTTTATGTGAGCTGCAGTGGAGGGGGTCCTCCACTGGGGGCGCCACCACTTTTGCATCCGTTCTGGAGCACCAGGAGTCGGTGGTCCCCGGGAATTCCCCGTGAGCAGCCCCGTTGGGGTGGTCATTTGGTCATTTTTGCACATTTGGTCATTCTTTACATCTGGGGGTCCCCCAGGGACCTGGGGGTCCCTGGAGCTCCGGGGGTCCTTGGAGGTTGTAGTTTGGCAGGCAAGGAGTGTGTGTGCAAAATTTGGCATGGATCGGGGCAACGGTTGCGGAGATATGAGCAGGGCAATAGTGTGACGTGTGAGGTGTGACAGACAGACTGACGGACTGACTGACTGACTGACTGACTGACAGTTTGTGGAGGTTTTGATAGTAAGTGCGACCTGACGGTCGCAAATATATTAATGATACAGTTCAATATTGAAAATGGGTGGTCTTCCCCTTTATTACATCAAATGCATAGAAATATCAATCTAGAGAAAATAATGTAGGTAGACCGAGCACCTAATCAGTAAAAAAAAAAGCTTTATATGAACAAAAAAAATAAAAATAACATAAAAGCTAAAAAAAAAAGAAAATGTCCCCGATCGCCATTTGTAACAAAGCAGCACATCTAACAAGCGGTAGACAACTCACTCAGCCAGGGAGACACAGACACTGGGAGTTCACTTTGCATCTGCTTGGTCATAAAGCACTCCACTTACCCTTAACTCCATCCTGGAGTCCATTCCAATTTCTACGTCTTTGAACGTGGCGTGCGATAACGATGGATTACCACAAGAGAATTCCTGTGGGTAATCCTCCACAGTCAACCTGCTTTGACATGTGCACATCTTTTTTACCACATTCAAAGTGTTTTTGGCTTGTGTGCTGGACTGTGTAAATTCATTTGAATCAAGGCTTCATAGTGTTGCGAACTTGCGATTCAAGTCGCCATGGTTTAGAGGCAAGTGTCTCTCTCTCTCTCTCTCTCTCTCTCTCTCTCTCTCTCTCTCTCTCTCTCTCTCTCTCTCTCTCTCTCTCTCTCTCTCTCTGTCACTCTTTGTCTCTCTCTCTCTCTCACTCTCTCTCTCTGTTCTCTCCCTGAGGCCCCCTAGCCATCCTCCTCTTCCCTGTCTGATTGCTGTAAGAAAGCCTTTGTGTTTGGACAGGCCCTGATTGGAATGATGTGACTTTGGGGATGAGAGGGATCTCTGCAGAACAATGCAACAGAACAATTAACTTGGATTTAAACAACATCACAGGCGTGTTTCTTCCTCAAAGAGGAAACGCAGGGTCGATACATTGTGTATGAGAAAGAACGGTGCTGTAGTTACTAAGGTTGTGATGCTATAGTTTTTCAAAGTCCAGGCCGTGGTGCCCGGGGGTCTGCCAGGGGTCTGCCAGGGGGGCTTCCAGAGGGCACCAGGGAGAGCAGTTGGAAAGGAGAGGAAAATAGACATTAGAAATGTCTGTGAGCTTGTCGATCACTTTTTTGTTTTAGTTTTGATTGTTTTTGAGTTTCTTTTTACTAAAAATGAAGACATTTTGTAATGGAATCCCTGGTCTGAGCAATAGTATGTGATGCTGAGTATGTTGGGGAGTTGGGAGGGGGGTTATTCTGGCAGCATTATACAGTTTTACTGGTCATTGTTTTGTATGTGCTGTCTCTGCATTTTCGTCTCTATTGCAATATAAATATGAAATGTGTCAAACTCCATAAATACATTGCAGAATTAAATTAGCATGGCATTAGTAAATGACTCTCTCTCACTCTAGTTATTGGAAAGCTTTGCCTGCCTATGTCTGTGTTGAATTGAGACACAGTGGAAATGAGTTTGAAGCTCAAGAGGGTTTGAAACTTTTGATAGAACCATCAAGATACAGAGAGATAATATTTAATATGTTGTAATGTTAGATTCTATGTGGTATAAACAGGACATTTTGTTGTCATTTATTTACTTACATATTCAAAAGTAATCATAATACCTGTAAAGAGCAAAAAACACCCAATATGCTCTACAATTGTACAGAACAATGCTGCAAGACGTTTAACTGACACCCTGAGAAGAGAACATATTACTTGTATCTTACTCTAGTTGCCTGTCTGTTTTGATTTTAACATTTGACTGATTACTTTTGGGGCACTTTGTGGCCTGACCCCTAATTACATTTTTGAGTTATTAACTCCACAGCCTGTGGTCTTGGGAACCTGCTGGTTGTTCTGAGTCGAGGCTGAAGACACAGGGTGACCGTGGCTTTGCTGTCAGCGTTCCTTGGCTCTGGAACAACCTGCATGAGATCAGGCTTGATAAGTCAGTGGTTTCTTTAAAAATATTTTCCTAAAACATACTTTTCTTGAAAGGGCTTTCCGTAATTTAAAATGTTTTTTCTTTCTTCTTCTTTTTCTGTTCATGTTTTTGTTTCTTACTGTAGGCCTACTAATCATGTTTTTATTTGGTTGCTTGTTAGTTATTTTGTTTGGTTGTAAAGCACGTTGTAATGTTTGTTTTAATAAGTGCTTTATAAATAAATGCATACAGAGATGTCCTATGTAAAGGTACATAAAGCTAAACGTTCTGGTAGGGTGCAGTATATGTTCCAGGGTGGTAAACTAACATCCCTCTCTATAGGTTACATTGGCTAATAACTCCTCAAATCCATAAACCACTGAAACCACATTGCAACTTTGAGAGCGGTGCCTACCGCTACAACATCTGACCCATGTGTATGTCCATAATGTATGAGTACACTGCAATACCGCTTGGTGACCTACCTTCAAGTGGCGATTGGTCAGAACCACCAATATAACCGATACGCCATATATAGGCATATATGGAGATCTGGTTTTCCAAAACTGCAGATCTGACCGATATGCACATACTGCATATGTGACCCAGCATAGCAGAGGGGCAGTCATTTCGGAAAGCACAGCTTTAGACCAGCCCTGAAATATATATATATATATATATATTTTTTAAATGTGATAAAGCCACAAAAGCATTTCATAAATATCAGGCTACATTTCACTTAAACGCCAGAGCTTGACTCTGCATGTAAAAGAAACCGAACATTTTGCAGGTTACATTTCATCTAAAAGGCTGAATTTCTCAGATCTAGTATTTCTGCATGGCATAACTCTATAAGCTATATCTACAAAACTGTTGGGTCAATCTTCACAACCACTATATCATTTTGTAGCTATGATTCCCAGCTTTCAAATGAAATGAAAAAATGAAAATGAAAAAAAAAATAAAAATAAAAATTCAATGACTAGCCCTCAGCTGTGTTCGGTCATTCCCTATATGAGGCCAACTGACTTTAAACTCACCGTGAGTATCAGAGAGGACCTGAGGGTGTGATGCGCCAAGTGGGAAGTTGGTCGAATCAGCGGATCTACCAAAAATATTGATAGAACCGCGAAATTAATATGATGTCTTAACTCATTTGCTGCTCCAGACATGCCTGCTCCGTCTGCGGCCAGTCTCTTATTTTGAAGGCCGGAAGTAGATCGAGCTAACTGAACAAATTACTACTTGACGGAGATGTAAACAGGGGTGGAAGATGGATCCCCTGAGAATCCAATGCCATCCTTGGCATCAAAAGTGTTTGTTGGAGAAAATGGACGATAAAGATGAGAAAGACCGTTGGCTTCCATGTTATGGAATCACTATTGTGTGCACGTGGATGCGCGATGATGATGAATCGGCGATTCCACCCGTGCCAGCACTTTTCAACGGACGGTACGTAGCCATTGCCAGCTTTACTGTATATACAGTAAATAGCCCGCGACATCGTGGGATCGGCACTCTAGATACCTTTTAATATTTCACGAGTATTCGCGGGATCGGCTACAAATGAGTTAAACTGGCCTAGATAGACAGCCAGATACAGAAATCTCCATACATGGACATACAAGTGACACAGACAGGCTGACGGGTACGACGAATACTCTGAGAACAGGTATGCATTTCTAACATCGTTCCTGAGTTGGACACTGGTGTAACAGTCCAAAATATACCCCCGGAGAAATGATACCCTGGGTTAAAGTGGGTTTGCCTGTTTTCTATTCTGGGCTAGTCCATTTATTTATAAACTGGACTAGCCCAAAATATACCCCGGGTATTATAAGGCTAGCCCAAGTTAACCCTGGGTATTTTGGCTGGGGTATATTTTTGGCCTATACCAAAGGAACGTACGGTACAGGCAAATGAAAATATGTTCATGAGATCAATATCGAAACTCTGGTTAATTTAGAATTCTCTGCCTCTACCATGGTGTTCATTTTGTTTTGTAAATGGTCAATTAGCTGTGTTTATGGGGCAATTAGCTTACAAAGATAGCTTGGAGCTTTGTGGTTGGACTATAAATTCACGAGAAGTAATAAATAAATAACAACCAAGAATCTTCAGTCTTAAACAAACAAGTTTATTTAATTCAAGAAAACAAAAGCAATTTGGTATTCAACTCAAGTAAAATAAGTTCAATAAGCTATACAATGATCCAACAGAACATAGCCAATTTAACAGCAGGTCTACTGCATTAACTTTCACTACTATACATTAAGTTTAATTGCTTAACATTTTTGTCAACAGCATTGTTCTGCTATTTCAGAGCAACTTTATTTTCCTGACCTCTCACATTGCTAACATCCGTTTGGCTGGCAACACTGGCTGGCTACAGCCCTCCAGCCTTGCTTGCATAGCTACTGTGGCTGTTGGCTGTTTCAATGGTCATTTCTGTTCTTCTGTCTTTTGAATGTTCCTTCAGAATGTTTTAAGCGGAGCTACCGTATAGGGAATCAGGAGTCATGGGAGAGATCCTTCCCTCTCATTGCTGCAGCTACATCCTGAGCTACTACACAGCAATTCCCATCAAGCTTGAAAGGGAACGCTTTTCGAGATTTTCAAGTTGGCCCTGATTCAGAAAAGGTTGGGAACCCCTGAGCTATAACATCCAGTCATACACAGCATCTCTACATCTCTGCCACCACCTGATAGACTCCCTCTCTCTTCTTCCCCCTCTCTCTCTCTCTGTCCCTCAGCCAGCCTCATGTGGGAGCCAGTAGTTATTAGGTCTGAGCCTACTCCCACACCTGTCCATCTCTCCTCCCTCCTTTAGTGTTTGTGCTAAGAGGGGAGACCTTGCACCTGTCCACTCGTCCATACGCCTTGCCATGGTCCCGACAGGCTTCTTTTGACGGTGCTGTCATTTAATAATTTCTTGGGGGAAAAAGTGAGGGATTTTTTAGGGCCATACAAGGTCACAGATCACATCAGGGCTGCTTTCCGACTCACTGACCATTTAATCAAGCCGAGGTCCATTTTGCTGCCCGCTCTTTTCAGGTCGGCCTTTTGTTCCTGGCGCTCAGAGGTGAAGCTACTGGCCTCAGTACTCAGAATCCTATTCCTGCCAAAGCTTTAGAGGTGGACTGGGTGACTTACACCAATTCCCAGGGATTTAGAGCTTGACTGAGTGTCCCATGTAGCCCCGCGACCTCACCTGAAATACTTGTACTCCCCCCTGACCTCACTAGATACAGTTTCACTCTGGCTGAAGTATTGGAAGTATATTGGAAGTATGTCAGAGAATATCTGAGTTTTTCTTTTTTTTTAACAATATGTTTATTAGATTTTCTTTTTTTCACAGAAATTTCAACATTTTGTTAACATTTTTACATATTTTTTTTGAACAATAACAACAGCACTACTCCCCCCCCCCTGTTCTGACATCAGGTGCCCCAAGTTAGTCTTTGATGTATTGAATAAAACGTCCCCAAATCTCCTGAAACATCTCTTGTTTGTCCTTCAAAATATATGTGATTTCTTCCAGAGGTAAACAGAGAGACAATTCTCTAAACCATTGAGAATATATATCAATAAACTTAATTTCACTTGTTTTCTTCAGTTTGTGTCCATCTGGATAGAGGCCAAGCAGAAAGAATTTTGGTTCTGGCACTATTTCAGTCGATAAAATCTTCTGGATTTCCTGCCCGACCTCCCTCCAAAACTCCACCAATCTTGGACACAACCAGAGACAGTGGAATAGTGTACCCCTATCTTCACCACATCTGGTGCACACATCTGGAATGTTACCATCAAATGTATTCAATTTCTCAGGTGTGATATACACTCTCATAAGCCAATATCTGGTTTATATCAGGGATCCCCCCCCCCCCCAAGGACCCTCAATTGATATCCATTTATACAATGATTTTTTATCTCTGGGACCCCATTCTACACAGTAAAACTATTTTTAATTTAACTCAGAGAGTCTACAAATTAAACCAAATGGACCCTTCATTATCAATCATTGGTAGGCACCCCCTGAAATCCCCTCAAGGACCCCTGGGGGTCCCCAGTCCCCTTGTTGAGTACCAGTGGCTTATAGTGTAGCACAGCCGTATCAAGCTGTCTCATAGAACAAATTTGTTACCCGTTTGGATTTCAACATATAATGATATTGTTTTACTTTTTTATTTCCCTGTTATTTGAAATGGCCAGCAGACAAGGTGTGATGAGTGTGCTCAAGATACGCTTCAAGGTATATTATCTTATTATACAATATAGCAGAAAATGACTCAAGATATATTCGTAGCTAGATGAGCTAGGGAAACTGACATTATTGTTTCACCCGATGTGTCCGGGATTTTATCTCGCCAAATGTGGAAATGGGTTTGTCTATCAAACGACTCATTTGTGAATAGTGAAATGCAATATTTGTTTACCCGAATTTCAAATGAAGTCACACAGCCTGCTGCATTATGCGTTTAAAGCCCTGTGAAATTGTATTTTTTTGCTAATAGTATTAGCATTCCCGCTATGTCATGGAACAAGAGAGTTGATAAATCTACCTTTAATTCAATTAACTTTGTTTACTTTCACAAGCTGATAATCCTCAGCAATAGATATTTGTGTTCAGTGTTCAGTGAATATTGTTAAGCCATTTCCGGTGTTTACCATAGTGAGATTGTTGTCTGTCAGCGTAACCCTACACTGTAGAGCAAATTAATTTATAGATACCTCTGGAATAACAGCGAGAAAGGCTGTAGACATTTCCCTTGTATCCTACCTACCAGTGTACAGGTTGTAGGTGCAATAAAAACATGTAAACAAAGAAAAACACAACTCATACTGATTACTGAATGAAGAATTTGTACGGCAGAGGTACCAAATACCCATGGAGACTTTTTAGTGGTTATAATAAACAAATGCATTTGTGTCTCCATCCGGAATCAATGAACTGAACTAAATTCAACTGAACTACATGAATTGGAATGAGCTGAACTGGAGTGAATTATATCGAACAGACTGCTGGCTTTGTTGTGAAGTTGCTCGCTGGCCATTTTCAAGGGCATAGCCTATACCCACCACCCTGCTCAGTCCTTATTGAGAAAACCAAACTGCTGTGACCGATACAATTGCACATAGCTGCATCATCTGTTGCTGTACAGTACATTGGTCAATGTGACATATCAGACTTTGTTATCTGCTTCTTTGTGCCTCAAGTTCCCATTTTAACAACTGACTTCAGATCCCTTTGATTTGGGAAATTGGGAGTCTTTCACTCACTAACACAGTTAGTTACTGTTGAGTTACACAGTAAAATGTGAATTGTTAATTCATCCATTTGGTTACATACAGTAAAGTTAAATAAACACTCATGATTTTACAGTGCACCACTGATCAAACCCAGCCTATCAGCCTTCTGTATACTCCTCCTCCACGCCCCCACTGTCTCATCCTCTGTCCATCTCTCTCATGTTGCATGTACATTATGTATCTCGAGTTTCATCAAGGGTTTCTACTGTTATTAATCAGTTCATGAAAACGTCTCAGGATTCTGTTACAGCAATCCCTTTTCTTTTACAATAAAAGAGCGTCTCTCCTACGTGGACTGTGGCTTATGTTTCACAGTGTAGTAGTACATAACTACATTGTGTGTACTGTACATTAGAGCTTTTCCTGTCTATGAGACATGTGGTGCTGTATTGATCTGTTTTGCTACAAATCAATGGTGGGTGCAGTGTTATCCATGGTTATCAGGCTGTAATCAGTCAACTGAAGGAAAACCATCACTTTTTGTTATGTGTGACGTTCCAAATGTTACTCGGCAAATTAACGGCAACATGTATCCAGTAGATACCAGGGAAATAATTGCATTGTTGCTTCTTCTTCCTCCTCTTCCTCTTCTTCTTCTTCCTCTTCCTCCTTCTCCTCCTCCCTGTGTCCTGGGGTGATGATGCATTTCCATTTGGAACTAGCCACATGCCATCCCCCAGCACCATTAGTAGACCCAGGTCATTTGTCATCTTGTGACTCTGGGCCATCATCCTCGCTCCCTCACTCAGTCACTCTTCTCCAGTTCTCTCTCTTTCCTCTACGTTGTTCTGAAGATGCAGTAGGGTTGGTTGTCCATATTGAATCCTTTTCATCATTTGCAGACAGAGAGAGACTCTGCAAGCTACTGCCAGATGGACGGGAAGCACCGTGGCTAAAACGTTTCCCTCGGAGGGAGGCGTGTGGGTGTGTGTGTGTGTGTATATGTGTGTGTGTGTGTGTGTGTGTGTGTGTGTGTGTGTGTGTGTGTGTGTGTGTGTGTGTGTGTGTGTGTGTGTGTGTGTGTGTGTGTGTGTGTGTGTGTGTGTGTGTGTGTGCGCGTGTGTGCGCGTGCATGTGTATGTGTGCGTGCACACACCCATACATGTTTGTGCCTCCCTGCATGTTGATGAGCTGGAGGTGGAGAAGATTGCTTTTTTACAGCCTCTCAATCACAGAGAGCCAGTGAGCCAACATAGAGGTAGACAGAGGCAGAGGCTGTGTCTAGATACAGCAGTTATCTTAGCAAGTCTCCACAGTCTGGGAGAGACTCACCGGGCAGTCACGCAGAAGGAACTCCGAAGATGGTGGTAGAATTACATGTCTCTGTGGTTGAGCCGGGTATAAATATTTAAGATGGATCTGGGAAAGAGGTTAACCTCTTTAACACTATAGTTGACCGGAGTCCCTCAGGTGTCTGTGCTGGGGATCCTCCTGTTTTCCCTCTACACTAAATGTCTTTGCCAAAACTAGCTGATCTACAAGCCCACAACTAGTAGTGAACATAGAGTAAAATGTGCGTACGCTAATAGGACGGCGTGTCAATTTGTAAAGTTATCTCAAGCACCAAATGTTTTATTGTGTTCAAATAAAATAGTGGGTTCAAAGATAGTATTCTAGATTGTTCCACTACTGAAGAACTTCAAGACCACTGTGGATGTATTCAGCTACACCAGAAGAGGAAGCAACAATAAAACTATCGTTGTAGGCCTGTGCACTACAGTACACCAAATAGAATACAATTTTTTTTAATTTTCATTCTACAAAAATGTGCATTATAGCATACACAAGTTTGGATGACAACTTTGCTGCACCTCAATAATGGTGGCTATTCTTCTTAAGTTTGAGGGGGAATAGATCATTGAATCAGTGGCTGATGCTTTAATTAATAAAAGTAGCAATATCACAATGTAGAAACTTCTGATGTAATCACTGTGCAATTGCAATCTGCTGCAGTCACCTTTTCAGAAGTTCTCATTTCAAGTAATTTCTATACATTATTATTACATCAGAAATAAAAAAAATATACTCAAGTAAAGTAAAAGTACCTCAAAGTGGTACTTAAAAGTACAGTACCTGAATAAAAGTACTTAATTACTTTCCACCACTGACTTAGTAGTTTGTGGACAAATGTGTTTGCAGTCAGTGCCAACCTACTGGCTCACCGGTAGCATATGCTTGGTCTGCGGCGAGAAATTAGCAAACAAAAAGGTAATATTGAACGACATTTCCAGAACAAACACACTGCATTTGTTTAAGATTATCTGGCTGGGGATGAGAGACAGAGGATGATTTCAGAACTATTGCGGAAAGCAGAGCAAAGCAAAGCAAATGTGAAGTAGAAAGGCATAGAAAGCTGTTCACGGACGGTGAGTACATGAAAGAATCGTTCATTAAAATATCAGAGCCTCCATTCTCAGACCTCAGAAACAAAACCGATATGGTTCAGAAGATTAAAGATAATGCCCCCCGCAAAAACCTCTAGAAAAGTGTGCTCCTCTTCCAGGCCGGGTTGCCTATCCAGGGCCCGCAATCTTAGGAATGGAATCTGTAAACTCTTGAAAGATACATCTTGATCTTGTGACCGCAGAGTATCAATTTGCGTGAGTTTTGAAGTTGTAGTGTTTTGAAGAAAATGCAAAAATGATAGGCGTGGCAAGAAAAAGCTAATCCAGTGATAAAAAAAATCAAACCAAGTTTGAAGTGAGCGGTGGTGCGTCTCTGTGTGTGTGTGTGTGTGTGTGTGTGTGTGTGTGTGTGTGTGTGTGTGTGTGTGTGTGTGTGTGTGTGTGTGTGTGTGTGTGTGTGTGTGTGTGCATGGTGTGCATGGTGTGTGTGTGTGTGTGTGCGCGCGCGCGCGTGTGTGTGCATGCGTGAGAGACGCAACAGCGCCACTTGGTCACCAGCGGTATTGCAGCTCAGTGTGTGTGTGTGTGTGTGTGTGTGTGTGTGTGTGTGTGTGTGTGTGTGTGTGTGTGTGTGTGTGTGTGTGTGTGTGTGTGTGTGTGTGTGTGTGTGTGTGTGACGCAACAGCACCACTAGGTCACCAGCGGTATTGCAGGTCATGATGCGGACATAGACAGTAGCATAGATAGATAGATGGGAACTGACAAAGTCACTCTTAGAAGTGGTTGACCACCGCTCAAAAACATGTACAGTTCAATAGTTATAGGCCAAACTCTGAAGGACCATGTTTTAGCACCACCATCAGGCTAATTTTAATAATTGAGCTGTAGGTTCTTCTTTGGCCTACTGGGTGTGTATGTGCAAAGTTTCACGTTGATCGGTCCAACGGTGCCAGAGATTAGCTGCTCACAGACACACTGACGGATGGACAGTGGCCAAAACATACTGTAGTCTCAGGGCCTTTGGCTGCCCAGCCTGGCAGAGATGATGACAGTGCTATGAAAACAGCAACAAACATGACCTGTCATCAAGGACTCGTTTATGCCTGCAGTCACTCTAGCAATGTGAACAATATTGGGTAGACAGCACTGGTATGCAGGTGTGTGAACTCTGATGACAGAAATCATTGAGTTGATATCGCTGAAATGAGAAACATGGGGGTGAGGACATTGGGAGGCTGTTATGACCTGTTTAAAAGCCAACAAAATAAACACCAGCCACATGGTGTCAGTAGCTACAGATGGGGCCACTGACACCATCTAGTATGAAAAGGCAACAGAAGTGGTTTGTGACTTTACTACAGAAGTTGTTGGATGGGAAACTGATTCCATTTCATTGCGTCTTGCACTATAAGAAGCACTGTGCGCTCAAACATCCCAACCCAACCCATTGAAGTTCAGACATCGCATTAAACAAGCTATCCATCATAGGCTAATATTTTGCAACAAAGTTTTGGCAATTTGTGATTTTATCAATGAATTGAATGACATTCAGCTGATACCGTTGTGTTTATGCATAGGTCCAAGAGTTGATACTGTACTGAGGAAAAAAGGAACACACCAAATGTGACTTTAGTCAACATTATGTTGTTTTATACTTGTACTAATTTTAAAGATATTGGGCCGATGTATTACATTTGAAATGTTATCAAAGTTAGCTAAAGATCTATTTGGGAAGCCTTTCTGTGATAGTACAGTGTAAGAGAGACAGGAAACAGGGAGAGAGATACAGGGATTGACATGCAGCAAAGGTTCAGGAATCAAAACTCACAACTAGCTGTCGGGCTGCATTAGAGCCTAAATGTGCTATGCACCTTAACCACTAGGCCATCAGCACCCCAGGCTACATTTTGTTTTAAATAATGCTGCAATACCGAGCATCATATTCCAAGTTTACAGGGCCAGAAAGTTCAAACTTCAGTCTTTTCATATGTAAAATGCCCACAGCTCTCTAAACCATGAGCCAAATTGAGTCTGATTTCAGCTTCAGAATGCATATCTTGGAATTTGTCAAACCATACACTACAGCTGTGAGGGTGCTGAGGTCGAGTCTTTCAAGAGCAGTGGATTGTCCAAGCAAAGCAGTTTCTGGGTCGGGTGTTATATGAATGTCAAACACAGTAGTAGAATACAATTGGAATAAAAGATATGTCCAGAAGAGATGGGTCTAAGCTGAGCACCATGAGCATCGTTACATCTGCTGCACACTGTGTACTGGTGGTGACCATAGACTGTAAAAAAAATATTGACGATGCGTAGCCTTTGGTTTCTATGCGGCAAAAATGACGCTTTTTTTGTCCCTTGTATGGGTGTCGCCATCATTGTTTGAATGGTACCCCAGGAATCATAAGGAATGCTATTGGCTGCCAACGGTCATGTGCAACCGCAGGGATACATGGGAGAAAGTGGTCGGAGCCTCCCGATATACAGCACACGAAGAAGAACACAGCCGGCTGGTATCAGTTTAGTTAGCCACGCCCCCCCGCAACTTTATCATCAATTTTAACATAAATGGGACCATATTTGCACAAAACGCATATCATGGTAATTGAAAGGCAGTTTTTCACTAGCGACAGGAACCATAAAGTATTTACAGTAGGAGCGAGATCATTTAGCGACCTACAGACGATGTTTATTAAGGTTAGAAAATCAAAGAGGAAAATTAATGGGGTACCTCGCTGGGGGAAAACAGCGCAACTAGTGGCCAATCATGGGATCTTTCTCTTCCGGGAAAGCTTCATGAATAATCCAGGCAACAACACCCCTGGTGGGGCTGGTGACACATCAGGAAAGATTCAATGCAGTTTATCCATTGAGTATTGTAATCTGTGTGGAGTACCTTGTGTTGGATCGGTTGCAATCTGGCATTAACCGGGCATGATTTAATGCCTGCCAAAGCATCATCCTAGACACTCATCAATCTCAATGCCCACATCCTCCTCCCAGGCTTGTTGTATTCGAGAAGGAAAAGCCCACAAAATCTGAAACCAAATGACTACCTATTTCCTTTTTTGTAATTAATACGGATAGCATTAATACTGTACAATAGCTATAGCTATACACTATTTCAAAATAAGCCTACACCTGTGTGGGCCGCAGTAGCACAGGAATCGCCTTGGAATCAGAAGCTTCCTAATAGCAAAAATAACATAAAACAGTTGTATTTTTTTATTCTATAATTTAATAAATGCAACAAAACGTGGTATTATTGTAATGGAAATGCTAAGTTAAAGTAGCAAATAAACATAAATAGCCCACTGCAGAGTGTCCACATGTGGTAAAATTGTCAGCGTTCTCCAAGGTGCTGATCCTGCTGCTGTGAGCATTCTGGGAGAAAAAAGAAAAAGGAATGCTCATTTAGACTTATTAGTAATGTTGTGATATAGGCTAATTTACACTTAATAGGCTGTGTTATCTTCATTATAAGGCTCCAATATAGTTAGCTTCTACAGACAGATTGGCTCTTTGATACTAAAGGTTACCAATCTGGGCTGTGACATGTCTTTAAAACCGTAACGCATCTCAGTCTGTCTGTCTTCATCATGGGATCAGGGGATCTCCCTGTATACTCCTTGGAATTTTTCAATATGTCTATCCTACTCTCTTTTTTGCAAAGCATCTGCAAGCCAAGGCAGCGCATTGTATGTTTCTTTCTATGGAATACAGTGGGTGACGGAGAGGAGTAAAAGAAAAACAACTTGTGCAGTCTGTGTGATATTGATATTCCTCCTATGGATCCATCCTTCACAACCGTTTGCATTGAGTTGAGTTTCCCTGCAGGCCCTGCTGATCCTGCAGGGCTAGCGGGTCACAAACCCCACAGACCTTCCTCCGCATTCTAAACACTGACCTGTGACATCATTTCCTGCTGATACAGCACTGCTGTCAGAGTTGAGTCTCATTGTCCTTGAACCACCCCACCCCAGTTGTGATGTTGCTATGAGCGCAAGCACGCACAAACGGGCGCACACGCACAAACGCGCACACGCACAAACACACACACACACACACACACACACTAATGCACGCACGCACGCACGCACGCACGCACGCACACACACACACACACACACACACACACACAGTTCATACACTATTGACCTTTATTTTGTTCTTTGAGTCATGTGTTAAAGTACACTGGGCCAGTGTGAAGGCCTGTGGCGCAGATGAAAGCAGGGGAGGCTGATAATTTGGACTGATAACACCACTGGAGTCCTCTCTTCTCCTCACCCTCTCTGCTGCTCTCCTCTCTTCTCATCAGCCCGTCCAGGCCTGACGTGACACATGGGTCTCTGGAGTGTCACTGGCAATAAAGGCGCCCGGCAGTTCAATGTTTTAATTGGGGCTTCTTCTTGTGTGGATGTGTGAACAGCTGCGGGATGGAGAAGGGCAGATCTATCATGGCTGTCCTCCGCAGAGCACCCGGGGTCAAATGGCAGCAGTTACTGTGGCAGGGAAACCCCCAAAGCTCCTGTTTATTTATGATTCCACCCTCCATCCCCGCCCTGCTCCACGCCCTCCACACGCTCCTTCCCTCACATCTGCATACTGTATTCACCTGTGAGAAAGAGAGAGAGCCAGATCATCTGGTCCAGTGAGGAGTCCAGCGAGGCCTTTTTTTTTTTTTTTTTTTTTTAACTCATCTGGTGCCGATCCCGAACTAGTTCGGCTTTATTTCAATCCAATACAATCTTTTTTTTATTAATTCACTTACCCCGAGCTGCTTGTAGAGTCGTGGGTGGTCCTGGCTCGCTAGCCGCTAGCCAGCTAGCCGTTCTACTCTGTCCGACGATATATTCCATTAAAAATGGTTTAAAATACATTTTTGAGCTCCCCAATGTTCACCCGATGTTCGGCGCCGCTTCCGATGAGTACACGAGTGTGCCGATCCCGAAGTAGTTCGGCTTTATTTAATTAAATGAATAAAATGATAAGAGGCCTTCTGAAGCCTGGCTTGATTTTTGTAGCTACTAGCCGAAAGCTAACAACGTCCCGGCCGGCCGTAATTTGCGAACGCAATCGCCAATCTCCGCCTAATCCAATGAAAGACCGCATCTTTGAAGGCTTATATCTCTTTTTTGTGTTTTAGGAAAGCGGCGCGAGGTTTATTTACGGCGAAATCGCCCAAAAATGATCTTTTAGATGACAAAATGGGAATAGCCATTCTGTTAGCATCTTCATCCGGGACATTTCCATGCCGTGCATCAACGTGAGCACGTCAGGTCCTGGAAGCTGAAGTCCTGGAAGCTAAAGCGCTCGCCTATGAGAGATGCGCTGGCATTCTTTGGCCCCTAGAGGGCGCTGGCACGCAAAGAGTTAAGATTTGTCTTTGGGCTTTTTATGCCTTTATTGATAGGACAGTAGACTGACAGGAAATGAGGAGAGAGATGGGGAATGACATGTGGCAAAGGTCGTCCGGATCGGGAATCGAACCGGCGACGCCAGTAGGCATCATAGCCTAGTATGTGGTATGCACCTTGACCACCAAGGCCAGCGGGCGCCCTAGTGAGGACTTTTGTATAGACTCAATCCTGGGCTCTGACTCTCACCGTCCCTCACAAAAACGCACGCACGCACGCAAGCACGCACGCACGCACGCACGCACGCACGCACGCACGCACGCACGCATACACATTAACAATGTGCTAGCATGCCTTGCCTACATGGACATGCTTAGATGCACACACAGATGTGTGCGAGCACACACCACAACGCACACACAAAAATATTAACCAAGGCGCCCTAAGGGTGAGAAGAGACCTCGCCCCAAAGGCTGAGGTCAGAGTCAGCCACAATATGTCCATATATGGGCATTCCCAGATATGGGCTTAAAGAGGTGGTGCCATAGTTTTGTACCTTTTCTGTTTTTCATGTGTCTGTGAGTTTCACAGTACTTCACAACCTGGTGTGGTTGTTATGAGCAATTATGTATTCGCTCTGTATTTGAGGTTTCTACCTGGAGGCTGCCACCTTGTGGGTCAAAAGTGCCGGTCCAAAAACACAGATACAATTACATCATAGAATCAACCCCTCCCCTTTTACCAATCACCCAACACACGTGGGTGTGGCTAACTTCAGCTGGGTCACCACCCACCATGACAACCAGACATACTTAATGAACTGGTGGGTGTGGCCACATAAAAAAAAGAAAAAAAAAAACCTGACTGAGTGACTGACTGACTGATGCACATGATCTGCAGGTTTTCATAGTAAATGAACTACGGTCGCAACAATGTAGCATGCACATGCACATGTTTGCAAGCACACACACTCACAGATATGTGTCTCTCTGTGTGTTTGTGTATGTGTGTGTGCGCGTGTGTATGATGTACACACACGCACCCAAACACACACACACACACACACACACACACACACACACACACACACACACATACGCACACACCCAAACAAACACACACACACGCGCGCGCTTGTGTGAAACCAACCACTCCCCCTGTAGACACAAATCCATTATTCATTTGAAAATGACTCATTTTTGGCCCCCATGACTCCTGGCAATGGTATGATGGCTGACCAAGGGGGGTACTTTTCTAATTAATGCAGATTGTGTGAGAAAGCAAGCAAAGAAATAAATAAAACATATTTACTTTGACGCCTGATATTGCTTGAGTGCCGGCGTGAAGCTGTGCCTTTGGCTGAATCTCGTCCGTGACCCGTAGTGACCCCCGCGCGCTCAGAGACGTCAGGCAGGCCTGGAGGGCCGGGACGCAGATGAGTTGTTGACTCTCTGGGTGTTTGGTTTTTAATCCGTTTAGAACGGCATTATTACGCATTATTTTATGCTTTAACCATTAAAAAATAGCAGATATACAAGCTCACAGCCGCGCTGCGAGTTTGTAGATCTGCTATTTTTGAAAAAAAACTTGAACATTTGTGAAAGTCTTTGAATTTTTTTTTACCCGATTCTATTCTATTCGATTCTATCTTCTAAATCCTTCTAGGTTTTTGGAAAAACCCATGTTTCTATGTCAGTGGTGCTCAAACTTTTTCATGTCAAGGACCCCCAAAATGAATTTGAGTTACAAATGTTTGCTTAAAAAAATACATATATTCAAAGACTTGCAGCAGTGAGCTTGTATATCTGCTATTTTTCTATATCCAAAGTATAAAATAATTCCAGGCCTAAACAGGTTAAGTTCCATCTATTCTTATGCGCCCCAAGCCAAATTCAATATACACTGTCAAATCCTCTGTGTTAACTTAACTCCCAAGAGTGTAACCAAATGGACACATGGTTACTTTCATGCACTCTTGGGGTTACAAATGGACATACAATAACATTCGCTTCACTGTGTAACTTACCATTAGTGATCGTAACGTTGTCACATCGTCGATCTCCAGAACATATCAGACACTCCGGCTATACAAGTAAAGATCTGATGGAAACAAAAGCATGACAAAAAGCTAAGCTATAAGCTATGCTGTTTGGTCTCGGGAAAGAGGAAGGAGGATTGTCCTCCATGTGAGATGTATCTGTATTTAACGAGCCACTGAATGACAATGAAAGCACCGCACACGCATATATCTCTTGTACTGTATAAAACATGCAGTGTTGACGGATAGGAGCACGATCATTACGGAGAAGAGATCACACACATTGGCACTCCAATGCACGCACGTGCACGTGCACGCACATCGCACGCACGCACGCACGCACGCACACACTCACACTCTCACACACACACACACACACACACACACACACACACATACACACACACACACACACACTCAAACATAGAGGTATCATTACTGTACATGGCACTTAGTCGAAGAAGAAGGAGGGGCCACGCTTTCTCCTAGCTCAAATAATTGATAAGGATAGTCACTTTGCTGCTTTGCATGTTATTAGACAGCAATCTAAATAACATTTACATGTCATTTATGTCTATTACCTTCTTTCTTCGTACCCTTTGAAGAGCCGTGTCAGCACCGGGCGCATTTTAAAAAGGTAAATTTATTCCACCAGCCAGCGTGGTTCTTTCGCAGATTTTGCAAATGAATGCAAATGCAGGTCTCCTCCCCAGATGTTTTTCTGAAGGTGGTGGTTATCAGTAATGGTTATGAAATGTGGTGACTGATGTACGTTGCATGGATGTGATAGCTTAGTTAGGTGGAGTATTTTCATCAAGGGCAATTCACTAAAAGACGGCTATTTATTCTGTGACCTTTATATTTAGGTCATCTGTAAGAAGTGGTCTTCTGCTACAGTGTTTATAACGCCTCTTACTCCTCGTGTTATAATGTAGACATGCAGTTTCCAGAGTAACATGGTTGGTTATTCATAAAAACCTTTCACCCACACAAACCTTTTCATATCTTGTAGCTGAAAGAGAAGATATTTCTCTTGAAATACTGTCTTTGAAAAACATTGGAAAATGTGCAAAATGCAGTGAGATCATCCTTTGATCTCTTTTGCTTGATCTGTCCCCATATCTCTTTGTCTCCAAAACATTTTCTCTTTCTGTCTCTTCCATATAGGCCTATGTATATACACATTGGATATATATTGCATATACATGATGCATTCATTGGTGATGCACTGTACATATTCATAAATCTATCTATTTATAGACTGCATACATTAATTTAGATTCACATCTTTTTTATTCATCTTGTTTTTGACTTTCACTCTTACCTGTTACCTCTCCTGTGTTTCAACCTTGCTGCTGCTGCTACTATGACGCCTGAATTTCCCCCCGGGGACCAATAAAGGTTTATCTCATCACACTGTCCCGGAGTCCGGACAACTATTTCCATGCACAACTTTCGTTTGAGGGCCCAGCCCTCGGAAAATACCCTCAATTAGCGAAGGCGACAATGATAATGACACCGTTTAATTGCATTAACATAATGCCTGGGAACGATCATTACCTTCAACCAGAATAGTAACAATAATAAAGCAATTGCTATTTTGAGCGCGAGAGAGCCATTAGCAGCAGCGGCACCTTCCTCTCATGCTGTAATCGTCGGCAAGAGCAGTGCTGATGGATGCTCCTGTCGGTGTTCACCAGTGGAGAAGATGGGAGAACCTGAGCGTAGATTCTGTCTAGGGGGCGGCATAGCTCAGGGGTAGAGAAACTGGTATTAGAGCACGAAGGGTATAAATCCCGAAGGGTTCCCAGTTCGAATCCGGGCTCCCCCTGAGTTAATGTCGAAGGGTCCTTGGGCAAGACTCTGAACCCCTAATTGCCTCCGGTGAGTAGGTTGGTGCCTTGCATGGCTTCCTCCGCCACCGGTGTATGAATGTGTGCGTGAATGGGTGAATGTAATGCACAATCTATGTAAAGCGCTTTGGATTAAAAGCGCTATATAAATGCACCATTTACCATTTACCATTATACATGGGACACTATGGCGACTGCACGGTGGAATCCTCCGTGTTCATTTATCCATTTGTATCTCTGACCCTTACGGGTCAATTTGGTACAAACATGACGCTAGGGATTTTGTCGGAGAGTGGTCACATCCACACCCAGAGCACCTCCTCCTCCTTTCTGACACGGCCACGGTGCCCTTCAAAGAGGGGCTATTACCTTCTCCCCCCCGCCGGTCTGCGAGTGAATTTCAATGTTGTTTTGCACACATCTCATCATCCCATTATAAAAGCTTTTTTTTTCTCTCTCCCCGTCAAATCGGAGGAGATGTTGAAATGGAGCGAGTGAGATGGAAGGCGGTGGGGGGGGGGGGGGGGGGGCGGCGGGGGGAGGGGGAAGGGGGAAGGGGGGGGGGGGGGTGCTGTAGAGAGGAAGGAAGGGAGGGGGGGAGGGAGGGGCGGAGGGAGAGAAGTAGGGGTGGAGGAGGAGGGAAGAATGAGAAAGAGAGATTGGTTTTCATGGCTGGTAGTCAGCGAGCCTGTAAATCTCCCAGGAGCGTAGTGGAAGACAGCAGAAGGTTGATAGTCATCCATCACTCCTGACAACCCCACTGCTCTGGAGAGGCCTGACAGCACAGCACAGCCTGCGAGAGAGGGAGACAGAGAGAGAGGGAGGGAGGGAGAGAGAGAGAGGGAGGGAGAGAGAGAGAGAGAGAGAGAGAGAGAGAGAGAGGGAGAGAGAGAAATAGAAATAAAGAAAGAAAAAAAGGAGATAAATAAAAAGGGTTGCTGCCCGCAGACTGAGCAAATGAACTCTTCCATGTTTAAAGCGAGAGGGATGGGAGAGGAGGTGAGAGGTAAAGGGAAGAGAGGAGAAGCAGAGAGTGTGATAGGGAAGAGAGGAAGAAGAAGAAGCGGGGATGAGAGGAAGGAGGGGCGGCTGACTGTTCATCCCTCACTGAGTGCCTGTGGCAGCCGCAGTGCTGCTGCTACTGAGGCACTTAGACTGGACTGGACTGGACTGGACTCTCCTGCATGGTCACAGTGGACTGGAGCTCCTTATCTAGACCAGCACAAACTTCTGTCCATTGTCCCCTTCTCCTATTTCTCATCTCCTATCCCTGGTGGCTCCCGGCGAGTCATATCTAAAGTGTAATGCGGCCATATATATTGTATAATCCTTTCTGATGCTCAAAGTATTAAAAATATATATATAACAAAAATCAATAATAGCACAACCTAGTGGAGTAACCGCAGCAGCAGGAGGAAGGCTTTGGGCTGCGGCAGAAAGCACAGCCCATTGTGGGCGTCGCCAGCGGGTGCAAGGGGAGCCAATTGAAAAGGAGAAATTCCTCGTATTTTATTTTTTATTTCTATTTTTATTTATTTATTTAAGCGTGGAGATGTTTGGGAACCACAGAATTAAATCACAGGGAGATAGTCTCTTCATGTCTGACAGTGTCCAACTGACCATGACAACCACAAGTCACACACACACACACACACACACACACACACACACACACACACACACACACACACACACACACACACACACACGTGTATGCATGGGCCCGGTTTTATTATCTAAACAAAGCATGAATTCATAATGTTATTATAGGACTGCGTGCTTCCATAGGATCTCCAGTATGTGTCTTGGTAAGTATCTGAAGGTAATAAAGGCCCTTCATAGAGCTACTAACAGCGCTCCTGTCTATCCCATGGGTTTCAGCTTACTGTGTGACACTATAGAATTATCTGTCTGTAATACAGTATGTTAATGAAGTGTTTTATGCCATCTGCATGTGTTTGTTCGTGACTTAGTAACGGTGCTGGCTCAGTAAAAAACCTCTGTGTTAATTTGTCCCCTTGTAACTTTCAGATTGTACGAATGTAACCAAACATTTACATTTGTACCCTCTCAGATTTGTGTGAGAAATGTGAATGTTTCTATTCACATTCCTGTGCACAAGAACGCACGTGTGTGTGAGAGATCTCCAACAGTTTCTGGTGGAAGGAATGATTTAGAAGTCGGATCAAAGATCGGGTCAAAGATATTTGCACACATTTTCACGTTTTTTTTTCTTCAAAAAATAGCAGATCTACAAGCTCGCAGCGCGGCACTCGGTGCCGCGCTGTGAGCTTGTATATCTGCCATTTTTCAATATTTAAAGCATAAAATAATGGTTAAAGTGGTTAAAATCAGGTCTTTGAACGCAGGAACTTCTTCCTTCTCGTTCTTGAATAACAGAGAGTGATACAAAAGGCTGTGAATAATGCCTGAACCAAACAAAAGCTTTTTTTAAAAGACTGTCACCCTGCTATCTGATATCTGCAGGAACAGCACTGCCTTGAATAAATCTTTTTAGTGAGAGACAAGGAAATTAAAAGCTGACATTTTAAAAGGCTGCTGCCTGCCAGGGCCCCGCGGCACCTCAGATCAATAGCTGGAGTTCTTAACATTTCCCGCGCATATTAGCTGCAGTTCTGTGCAGCATGTCAACAATGATCTGCAAACAAACAAAAAAGTACCGCAGGAATATTATGGAAAGGTTTTTCTAGTTTTGAGTTTCTAGTCATGTGGGAAGCGAGTTCATAGAGAGCTGTGTGTGTGTGTGTGTGTGTGTGTGTGTGTGTGTGTGTGTGTGTGTGTGTGTGTGTGTGTGTGTGTGTGTGTGTGTGTGTGTGTGTGTGTGTGTGTGTGTGTGTGTGTGTGTGTGTGTGTGTGTGTGTGTGTGTGTGCGTGCGTGCGTGCGTGCGTGCGTGCGTGCGTGCGTGCGTGCGTGCGTGCGTGCGTGCGTGCGTGCGTGCGTGCGTGCGTGCGTGCGTGCGTGCGTGCGTGCGTGCGTGCGTGCGTGCGTGCGTGCGTGCGTGCGTGCGTGCGTGCGTGCGTGCGTGCGTGCGTGCGTGCGTGCACCAATTCCTGGGCATGACGTTAAACTGCTCCGATGTATAGGGCTGTCACAATTATTACATAATCGTCATAATGTTGAATTTTTTTTATATTTGAAAAAAAAGGTCAAAAACAGTGAAAAAGGTCAAAAATTGTGGAAATTGCAGATCTATAAGCTCACAACGCGTCGCATAAGTATAAAGTTGTCAAATATGTCAGTAATTTCTTAGGTTATGTGTCACAATCTACCATGTGCAACTTAAAAGCCTAAACGTCAAACAGAAATGTAATTGTCAACGACAAAAATACAATTAAATTGTTAATCGCAATTATTTGAGTAACAATTAATCGTCATGTAAAATGTCATAATCGTGACAGCCCTACCGATGTAACTACCATCGTCACTGTAGTACCGGTATAGGTGCAGTAGATGCATTGCCACTTTTGTGGACTATGTAGCGTGCATGCAAGAAGGCACTGCACACCAGTGGAATCTAGCAACAGCTGACACTACCTGACAGCCTACAGCTACTGGGAAGAGAGGCAATAGACCCGGCGGCCTTCCATCTGTATGTTAGACGCGCGCGCATACATACTTTCAAAGTGTCCTGTACCCTGTCCTGTTTTTTTTCTCAACCTTTTTGGAGCTCTTGACCCCTAGCATACGGTATCTCTTAGCATATCTCTTACAATCCTGTCTAGGACCACCCCACCTCACCTCTCCACAAATAATCTACATAATATATACAGTAATAAGCGCATAACATTTACATTTGGTTGCACACAGCGAGTTGCGGTGTTTTGACGCTGTTCGCTAGCCTATGGGTCACCAAATATTTTCCGATTCCCCTGGAAGTCACCTGACACATCGATGACGTAATCGTTAAAAAAAGCTTTTAGGTATCAAAAAAAAGAAAAAAAAGAAACACGAGGGGCTGGACACAACTTTGATGCGGAAGCCTCTATCTTTCAAATGGACAGTCACGTATGGACAAGGATTATTTTCCAATTCTAGCACAGCCATAGGCTTCTTTTGAATGCTCCTGTGGACGGATCGGAGCGACGCAGAATAATCAGCGAATCTTCAAAGGTTGGTGAAAAATGCGCTGAATCCTGGCAGTCAATGTGTGAAGCCTTTTACAATAATGGTTACATGTCAAGCTTTTCCCACACTATGCCTATTGGTATAGACTCATGCTTATGAAATATTATTTCACATATTTTTAAAATGTAAAACATTTTCTAATCTAATGTAATGTGTTATTATGCCATGGACCACTACTAGTGGTCTGTGGACCACTGGTTGAGAAACAGCGCTGTACTCCTCTTGTGTTGTCCTCACCATGTGTTGACACTGGTCACCAGGGACCTGAAGTCCTGAGCAGTCAGCAACAACAGAAGAAGAAGAGGGAGGTCACAGACTAAAAAGACAGGAATCATTTTGGACCAGGAGGGGACAAGGGGAGGGGAGGGGGCAAAACAGAACGAGAAAATGGAGGGAGTGTCGTGTTAGCCATGTTGTTGACATCGCTGACATTTGGGTGAGGGACAGCATCAGCCTGTGGCTTTGAGGGCATTCAGGTCCTCAGGGTCAAACACACTCTGAGCTCCTGAAGCAGTCAGACCTGTTTTTTGTATGCAGACACACAACACACGCGCACACACACGCACACACGCGCGCACACACACACACACACACACACACACACACACACACACACACACACACACACACACACACACACACACACACACACACACACACAGACGCACACGCACGCACACGAACACGCACGCACACACACACACACACACAATGACACGACTTTGCCCATAACAGCCATGACCTCAGGCTGTCGTTCTCTGTTCACCTGTCATACCGTTATCCCCTTCCATTACCAGCCAGGGCCCTTCCTCTCTGTCAGCCGGCTTACAGGAGCTTAACGCTGGGCTGCAGGAGACAGGCCCTCACTTTAATACCACGGGGAGCCGCCCCAAACTGCCACAGCTCCCTGTTTCTTTTTGACTGCTGGACATAAACAAGCTGCATGTTGGGCCAATACCTATAAGACTTCTGTTATGTACAGAAGACAATCTTTCCTATTTGCCAGCGCAAGACAACACTGACCATCTCCTTTAACCCGGAATGAACCTAGCTGTGACCGTGTACTTTTAGTGCAAGTGAGTTTGTCTAGCTATACTTATGGGGACTAAACGCATGTTCACACAACCACCTGCAGGGGACCTCTGACAGTGTGGGGACAAAATAGTAGGTCCCCACAACGGTTAGGGTTTGGGTTAGGTTTAGGGTTAGGGTTAGGGTTAGGGTTAGGGGTTAGGTTTAGGGATAGAGGTTAGGGTAAGGCCACAGGACTTGCATAAAAATGAATGGAAGTCTATGTAATGTCCCTACAAGTGATGTATATATAGTGTGTGCGTGTGCGTGTGCGTGCTTATGGCGTTCCTTCCATATCTAAATTCCCGCCTCCGCGTTACTCACCCGCGTGCTTTAATGGTCATGTACTTTTAAATGTTGTGTACTTTCCCATTGTCACATAGGGCTGACCTTCGATTGAATTTTTTGCAATCGAAGCTCGTTCGAGGAAATCGAGCGAACTTCGAAGCTTCGGTGACGGCGACCGGGGGGGGGGGAGCAAAAGTTTATCGGTTACATAAGTGATAACCGGAAATGTGTTTAAAAATGCGCGATTTACCCAATTTTAAAAGGGAAAACACACCAGTTTTTTCCTCATAATAAAGCTCCCTATTTTCATTAAATACAACAATACAACGAGGAAGAAGAAGAAGAATAGGCTATGATACGAATGTTTTCTATATTAAAGAAAAGTGTTTTTGCAGTACAGTAGGATTGACATAATCACATCACGTCTGTAATGTAACACATCGCGGCTGCAACAGCAAACACTGCAGCGCGACTCAAGAGCCCTATATAACAAACAGATTAACTCCCAAGTCCCAAGGTGTACTGTACACGCAAATGTAATAGTAGATTTTATAGTAAATAATTGCACTGCAGTGTGTCTGATTTAACGTTCCACACTCATCAACCGAAAGCTGACGGTCAGGCTCAGACAACGTACTCTATGCGGGTGCGACTAGTGAGCTTGCAGATCCGATATAAACTTGTCATCATCAACACCACAACAACGTAACCCTAGCAAGTTGGTTTTAAGCTCTTTTTTCCTCTTTAAAACGGGATCGACGCTTACGGGGTCCGTTTTGTAAAATCCAATTTTCGCTGTTTGTTTCCTTGCGTTGAGTTGTGTGTCTGTCAGCGTGTGGAAGTCAGCAACTGCATGCATGGATGTTACACCGACATTGGTTTGGCAAAGAAATGTGTGACTGCATCGCATAGTTGCATTGGGTGATGTTACTCAGACATTGGTGTCACATATGTGACAGCGCGCTGTCTTTTCTTTTCTTTGAATCATCGGCGTCCATTCTGATGGCTTCATGCATGCTCTTGTTGTTGTTGGCTTGTTATTAATGTTAACACGTGTGTGAAAAGGGGGTGACGCTATCACGCTAGAGTGGAGCGAGGCGCATGCAAGCTAAGGCACGCGCCCCCCCCCAAAGGACAAATGGCCGCGGCCGATTATTCAAATTTATTTTTCAAATTCGAATACCGTGCCTTCGAACGAAGCTTCGAATATTCAATTTTTTGGGGAAATGAAACACGAATTAGGCGGAAATTGTACTTTTTTGCTGATAGGGAAAGAGGACTCCTTTACTTTCTCTCATTTGCAAGAAAAAATAAATGCATCATTGATGAAGACTATAGTGAGCATTCTGAACTTATAGGCTTTTTTGTCGCCTTTCCCTCATTCAGACTGGCCTTTTTCAGAAAAACGAATTTAGCCCCAAAATAAATTTTCATTTCATTAATAGGAGATCCTAAAGATAAGAAAAAAACATTTTGTTCTAACTCTGGGAGGGGTATAAAAAGGCCTTTTTTGAGGACTTGCTGCTGCACTGTATATTAGGTGCCTGTGTACTGGAGGTGTGTATGACCCTGTGTGCGTGGCAGGTAGGATTCAGTACAGTGGTACTGGCTGGCTAGCTGTGTGTCAGGGATCAGGTGATCAAAGACAGCAGGAGAGGAACAGGCAGAGCTGCCAGCAGCTATCAGCCTGCCTGCCTCTGATGGCTATGGACAGGGTTCACAGCTCTGCTCTGTTGTGGGGAAACCACAGGTTAGCCAATGTGCTTCAGTGAACCACAGTGTCCTGCCTCACCTGAGAGCTGTACTGTACTGTATATAGCATTCCTTTTCAGCTATTTTAGATTATAGCATGGCATTTTATATGTGCATCAAATCACTTTGTGGGAGTGTTATTTCAACCACTGTGATCTTGCATTATTATATTTGGGGAGATTGTTTGTTTTGGTTATAGAGTTACTGCTGAAAGAACTTTTATGCTTATAATCTGTTAGTTCAAACTTTATCATTAAATATTAACAGTACATAATATGTTGAAAACTTGAAATAAATGCATCTGTTGTAGACAGACATTGTAGCTGTGCTGCTGTGTAAAAGATATCTACTCTATATTACACCCTCCCCACCACTGCAAAACAAAAGTTAATTCTATCTGTATATCTAAGTATTGGTATCCTCTTTTAGCCTGTTTTCTTTAATAATTAATCGTCTTGGTTCCTTCCTGGAAGCAAGGCTATCTGACCACATGCTGGATCGATGCAGATCAAAAGACAACGTTTGGGGCCAACCATTATCCCGTCCACCAGCAACAGCAGAAGCAGCAGCAAGGCTATTTTAGGGCCGGGCCCTGGCTGGCTGGCTGGATGGATGGCTGGATGGATGGCTGGATGGCTGGCTGTTGTGTTTAAAATGTTAACACTTAACAGAGAGGTCAGGGTTACAAAATACTCAGACACCTAAAACGTCTTGGGTGGAATAATTGTGGTTCAATTACTGTAAACCAAAATTCACTATGCAAAATAGAAAACATCCTCTTGACACCCTATTGTTAGAGCAGTGTCTTTCACTCAGCAAATGCTAAACAGTAGTTCTATTCCTAGACTTGCTTTTATGTTATGAATTCTGGAGAAGTCTTACGTAGGTCGTCTGGGACCTGTCTACTAACTGTTCCCAGACTTAGAACAAACAGGTGAGGCAGCGTTTAGTTATGCCTCACACACTATGCTGGAAAAACTTCCAAATGATCTGAGACAGCTCTGACTACTGCAGTCAAAGTCAAAAAAATATATCGTCGTTGTAGCGTGGAAACCTTGTATGTCCAAAACCACTCTTATTACAATTTAAGTTGAATTGTTTATTCTGAAGGAGTATTGTGTTGTAGGCAATAATGAAACTTTGAATAATGAAAAGTCTGCACAAAAGGATTACAGAGAACAGGGACTTCAGTGAACCATGTGAATAGATTGTCATCCCATGGAAAAGTTATGTTAATCTGATTTGAGTTAACACATATTCAGAACCTTCAGATAGGTGTCTATCATTCGCCTAAAACAAAAAAAGTCAGATTGCTGTAGGTTGAAAGCAGTGCATACCTGAGCAAAGCTGGGAAAAGGGTCTTTATCATAGCCATCGCCAATTGATTGAATAGTTTATTAACAACTTGGTAAACGGCACGGCCAGCGTGTTAATGTGTTATTTTCTACTGTGGTATGAATGTGTGTGCGCGGTGGCACCGCAGAGACACCTGTTCCAGCGTGGCGTGCGGCTCTGATGGAGATGGTGGAGAGCTTTGACACGCTCCGGCGACATGACAGCTCAGACAGCATGGATGTTAATCTCTTCTAACTGCTCCCAACCTAATTAAATCTTCCAGGGTAGTGATCAGCACACACAGACACACACACACACACACACACACACACACACACACACACACACACACACACACACACACACACACACACACACATGCACACATCAGACATTCGCCATCTACAAAATCACACAGAAATTGGGCTTCCAAATTGGTCCTTGGTGTGTGTGTGTGTGTGTGTGTGTGTGTGTGTGTGTGTGTGTGCGTGTGCGTGTGTGCGTGTGCGTGTGTGTGCGTGCGTGCGTGCGTGCGTGCGTGTGCAATGCCAATTAGGAATTTGGTTGGACCAACCCTTGTTGTGAACCTAAAAATCAAACCAACAGTGCCCTTCTCTATCTGTTCCTGTCTGTCAGTACAAATACAAATAAAAAGTGTGTGTGAGCGTGCGTGTGTGTGTGAGTGTTGAGTGTGCCTGGCCTGCATCGGGTGCACGTATTGGCCTAGGTTTGCATAACATTTGTGCTGCGGCATCAGTATAAGTAGTGGCACAATAAAACTCCATTATTTTTTAGGGCAATGCACGGAAGTCCTCTGTTTGTCTGTGAACTGTCCGTGGCTCCATCTGTCTCCCATTTCTTCCCTTGTACAGATGTGCCACTTGAGAACTTCACACGACATGCCATTGGCAAGACAGTGGATTGTCAGTAAATTGTTAGACAGTTAGAAAAGAGGGCATTTGTAAAGGTGTTGTTACGTAAATGCTGTTCAGATTATTTTTTCCAATGAAAAGAAGTGTTGAAAAGTGACTTGTTTTGTTTTCAGTAACAAAAGAGAAGAATTAACAAACAGTTAAAAGAACCTTGGAAAGCAAGTATTTCCGGAAACAAATGCAGGAAAAGTACAGCAAATTTCGAGGTTTTGAAATGGCACATCTGTACATCATCGACATGGCATCATCAGTTTCTGGCAATATCAGGGATCCTCTATCTCCATATTTGGTCGATCGGTCGTATGTTACTGGATACGGCACTGGGTACTCTGACGATGGGTACAATGGGTGTTAGATTCCCAGCTTGCACTGTTGCCGACTTAAAATCGTTCCCGTGGTCTCTGAAGATGCCGGCGCTCTTCGGGGACAGGTCTAGTTTTAGTTAAACGGAGAAGTTGCAAGTACCAGTTGCAAAAACCCTCCGTGGTAACTTAACCCTGATAGTTAAAGACCCTTACAAGTCCATTTGTACACAAATAAATCACCAATCAGGTTGTTTGTTGCAAGTGCAGTGATGGTGAGGCACTGCACAGAGAATAGACCAGTGGTTCTCAACCTTTTCAGGCCTCAACCCCCAAAAATAATCATATTTGAAGTGGGGACCACTTAAAAAGTCCTTAAATACTCAGTTTAGAAATGTGCAGATACCCTCTATACACTTAAACTTTATGTTGGTTTGTTTACTGTTGAGTGAGAAAACAATGTTGCACATTAAGGTTAATCATCTGGGGACTCCCCCCCCAAAAATAATTTGGGGACCCCTCTGGGGGTCCCGACCCACAGGTTGAAAACCACTGACATAAAGATCCAATCACTTAAAACCCTCCGTGGTAACTTAACCCTGATAGTTGGAGACCCTTACAAGTCCATTTGTACACAGATAAATCACCAGTCACCTTGTTGCAAGTGCAGTGATGGCGAGGCACTGCACAGAGAATAGAGGAAACCACATACCACGGACCTGACAGAACAATGGGTCTCAACACAGGCCCTGTTCCAAAGCTTTTGGTACAATGCCGTCCTCCTTTTGTAAAGGATGAAATCAGGCTGATATGCAGCCTCTCATCTTGTCTCTGTTCCACCCACAGCACACTTGGTGCTTGTTAGTAAAGTCTTCCAGGCTGTGCCTACCTTGCTATCGAGCTCTCGTGTGTTATCAACTATCCCACTGTGTTGTCTTGTTTGTGAGAGACAAGTCTTTTTTTTAATGTATCCACCGCCTCGCCACGGGAACAATGGATCCTCTTCTAATCATTTAGGCTCCAGTGAAATCAGAGAGACACAGAGAGAGAGACACAGAGAGAGACAGAGAGAGAGAGAGAGTTTTGTGCCTCTCACCCTACAGTAGTGGTTCTCAACCTGTGGGTCGGGACCCATATTATTTTGGGTGGTCCCCAGATGATTAACTTCATGTGCAACATTGTTCTCTCACTCAACAGTAAACAAACCAACATAGAGTTTAAGTGTATAGCACATTTCTAAAGTGACAATTTAAGTGATTTTTAAAACCTCTGAAATGACAAATTAAACTTTAGTCAAATGGTCAAATATTAGTCACCAAAATTGTGAAAATAGCTGATCTACATGCTCACAACGCCTCAGAGCCGTGATATCCACGACTTTCCAACGCCCCATAGTGCATTGCGCAGACGCTGTACCGAGCTTCCGGCGCCACAGCCGAGTGTGATTTACAAGCTCACAACGTTTGCATCTGCGACGCGACGTGAGCTTGTATGTCTGCTGTTAAACCGGAAGTGTGGTCCAAACAGGTCCAAATAATCTCCAGTAAACTCCCGCGGAAACAGGTGGATACAAAATGTAATGCCTCGACACTTAGTGCTCGTCAGGGTGAGGGGTCCTCCGTTAAAATATGATTCTTTTGGGGGTTGCGGCCTAAAAAGGTTGAGAACCTGTGACCTACAGTACCTGTCTTCATCACACCTGCCCATCCAGTCTATAGTGCCCCCATCTCCATCCGTCTGTCTGTCTGTCTAACTAGCTGTCTCTCTGTGTGCCTACTTCTCTCACACCTTTATTGTTGTGTGCTTATCAGGCCGTCAGCCCTATCTGTGTGTCTGTGTGTCTGTCTATTTGCACTCATGCTCTTTCCTTCAACTTCATCTCTATCTGTCTGTCTGTCTGTCTGTCTGTCTGTCTGTCTGTCTGTCTGTCTGTCTGTCTGTCTGTCTGTCGGTCCACCTCTTCCTGCTGAGTTAAACAAGCCTAACAAATAGATTACATCCGGTAGAAAAAGCCAAGCTAAAGGAAGGAGACAATCTGAATTTGTCGTGGATAATGAATGAAGAGAAAGAAAGAGAGAGAAGGAGAGAGAGAGAGAGAGAGAGAGAGAGAGAGAGAGAGAGAGAGAGAGAGAGAGAGAGAGAGAGAGAGAGAGAGAGAGAGAGAGAGAGAGAGAGAGAGAGAGAGAGAGAGAGAGAGAGAGAGAGAGAGAGAGAGAGAGAGAGAGAGAGAGAGAGAGAGAGAGAGAGAGAGACTGTGCAGCCAGTGCAAACCAGTGGAGAGAATAAGGCAGTATTTGCCTGAGGGGAAAAGGCTGAAAAGCAGCTCTTGCAACAGATGTGCGGGGCAGTAAAGTGTAATTGAAATGCCAGCAGCAATGGTCTTATCTCCCCGCTACAGGAGCCCGCTGCCAGTCTCAACATCAGTTAGATGTCATTTTACCTAAGTCTGAATCAGCCTGCCACAATCCCCAATCCCCCGCTCCTCTGATGCTAGGCAGGGGGGAGGAGGAGGGGGAGAGAGGGATGGTGTGGGGGGTGGGGTGGGGAGGGAGGGAGGGAGGGAGGGAGGGATGGTGTTGGGAGGAGGAGAAATGGAGGGGAAGGAGGGAGTCTGTAATAGGATTTCAGTAGCACCCAGTTAACTTTCACCACCTGGACTTAGTTGGTAATTTGATATGCTCCATCAATGGGATTCATTTACTGCACCCCACCCACCCCTCGGTATTGCCATCACCATTCATTCTGCCTATTTATTTATTTATTTGGTTAGTTACTTCTTTCTGCATGTTTTTCTCACTCCTCCAGATCCTAATCATGGAGAGCTTATGAGGAGACTATTTTTACTTATTTTTTGCCAGGGAAGCGAGCCCTGTCCTTGGGCTATAGGGGAACTTTAAAGCCTGCCACCTTGGTTGTTGCTGCTCTATGCAGGCCATGGCTGAGCATCAGTTTGGGCCGGGCAGGCAACATTCCCGCCAGGGAACCGCCATGGTGCGGTGGCCAGATTAGAAGCTGGTGCTACCAGAGATGCTGCCTTTTATCGGGGGCTTTGTACTGCTACATGGGGTCATGTGAGGGACATTACAGCTGCCTTATCTCCTCATTGTGCTGATAATCTGTCATCATTTTGCCGTGATGCTGGTGGTGGCATTTCAAAAATCCTGTGTTGGTTTCTATTTTAGTGGCCAGGTTCATATTTTTCTCTCTCTGTGTGTGTGTGTGTGTGTGTGTGTGTGTGTGTGTGTGTGTGTGTGTGTGTGTGTGTGTGTGTGTGTGTGTGTGTGTGTGTGTGTGTGTGTGTGTGTGTGTGTGTGCGTGCGCGCGCATGTGTGCATCTGTGTGATGGGGAAGAAAATTAGTAGAGAACTGATTAATTATACCTTTTCCTCTGGTATGAAACTGCATTTGAGATGTTATGGTGTTCATTCTTCAGCTGTGTTCTAGCTATTAATTTAAATGATATGCTTGTCTTTCAGAGGGTGATTTTCAACGTGGTCAACTTCTCCAAGACCAAGAGCCTGTACAGAGATGGCATGTCTCCAGTGGTCAAGTCTACCAGCAGGCCCAAATGGTAGGTCGATAAAACATTAACAACAACACCAGCAACCACAAAAAACAACAATAGCATCCGCAGACATACGCTGCAAATCAGCTTTTTCATACAAATACATTTTGGCTGCATGGGGCCAGACCCCCATCTGATAATATTTGTGCCCTGGCACCTCCATACAAGATGGAGTAGTCCCTGGCCCCCATTGTGTTGCTAAAATATTCCAAATCGTACAAATGTTTTGTAGATTTCTAGATTTGCAATATAGTGATCTATTAGATCACTATTTTCAAATAGCTACTGTATAGCTATACTGGCCCAGAACAGACAGGATGTAAATCCTTTGTTGCTGCCCTATATTCCAGCCGGCATTAAGTAAGTAAGTAATTAATGTAATACAGATGTTTATGGCGGCTGGAATGAAGCCGGCATTTTGGAATTTTTACCAAATGTAGCTGGGGTTCCCCTGGGCTCCTACTCCTTTGAGAACCACTGCAGTTTTCTCCCAAACTTTGAGAAAGCAGTTCTTTGGTCTGTCCGATGACTAGCTTGTACAATCCACCCTGACTGCACTCACACACACACACACACACACACACACACACACACACACACACACACACACACACACACACACACACACACACACACACACACACACACACACACACACACACACACACACACACACAGCCTAAAGACTGATGCTTTAGATTTCCAGAGTGGAAGCGTCTAGGCCCATTAGCATGTGATCCGTTGGTTGGCGGCATGATGGCTGTCGGAGGTAATAACGGCTGACTGACAGATGCAGAGGTGCTTGTGCGCGTAAGTGGTGTGTGCGTGTAAGTGGTGTGTGTGTGCACAAAGGTGTGGCAAGAAGGGAACGGGGGGGGGGGGGGGTCTGGTGCAGTTGGGGTTGGGTGCGAGGCGTCTGCCAGACAGGCTGGTGGAGCCAGCGGGGCGAGGAGGGGGAACAGGGTGGCGTGATGAAGTGTGGCCGTCCAACAGGATCTCTGACATCTGTCATCGGCCGGCGGAGGGCATCCACGGGAACGCCAGGCATCTGCCACCCTGAGCTGTCTGCGTTCTGCCAGCCTCGGAGCCCAGAACTCACCGTATAGCACCGCCACGCACCGGTCGCAGGCTAATGGGAAGAGACAGCGGGTGACATGGTAGAGAGGAGAGATGAACTGCTGTCCACAACACAACACAACACAACACAACACAACACACATGATACAGCTGGAGCTCACTGAGTCAACTTTGCGTTGGGAGTTTCTCTGTTGTGACTCTCGCTCAGCGCCACTGGCGTAACTATATAGGGGTGCAGTTGGGGAGCGTGTCGATATTGCAACTAACATTTGTTCGACGTTCCATTTGTTCGACGCAGGTGAATGTTAACCTGGTGAAATGCTAACCTGCCGACGCTGGTGAATGCTAACCTGGTGAATGTTAACCACTATGCCTAAACCTAACCCAGACTCTTACCCTAACCTTAGTAAAACTATGCCTAAACCTAACCCTAATCCTAACCCTAACCCTTAGTCGAAATAATGACACGTAGAAATTGCCTGTGCAGTCACACCGGGGCCAGTGGGGTGGGGGGCCCGCTCCTGCCGGTGGTGTGTTGAACACGGCTTTCTTTCTCTCTCTTTCTCACTCGTCCGCTGTCTGTTTCGCTCGCTCTCTCCCTCAAATACACACGCCGTTAAGTTACACCTATTTCCTAACCTGTGGTGCATTGGGAGGTAAAGGGGATACACTTTATTGTGAAGGGACGACCGGAAGAGCAGAAGCGTGTTGCTGCGAAGTTGTTGTTGCGAAGTAGCGAAGACAGTATCATCAGACATCACCCCCGCCACAGTCTATTCGACCCACTGCCGCACCCTCGACTCGACAAGCGATACCGGAGTATCATGAGCCATAACAACAGACTGTGGCAGAGTTTTTATCTAGCAGCTCTCAGGTTGCTAAACAAAACCAATGACTTTAAAGCAACATGATACTGACATGCTGATTGTTTTAGGACCTTTTGTATTGATTGAAACTGATTTTAAAGATTTGTCTTTTGGGCTTTTTGCCTTTATTTGATAGGACAGTAGACTGATAGGAAACGGGGAGAAAGATGGGGAACGACACCCGGCAAAGGTGGTCCGGATCGGGAACCAAACCGGTGACGCCAGCAGGCACCATAGCCTAGTATGTGTTATGCGCCTTTACCACCAGGCCAGCGGGCACCAGAAACCTATTTTTATCATTCTTTACTGCTAATTATTTTCTTCGTGCTCCCTGAGCTGCAAACGTGGAAGCCTGCATAAACAAGAGTTTCACCTTACCGTTACCTGTAATTGTGTTGTGACAATAAAGTTGATTGGTTGATTTCAAGATGGCAGAGCGCCGTATTGAACAGTCAAAACAAGTTGTATCAATACGAGTTAAAACACGCCACAGTCTCTATCAAACGAGAGTGCGATACACAAGCAAGACGTTAATCATAAAGGTGGGCCGTGGACATATTTATGTACATAACCATTTGATTGTTCGTTATTCTGAAGAGTGATGTTCTCATAAACGGATGATGCATTATTGAGATGCCACACGCAGCACGCACACACAATGTGCAAATAATGTAATGTACTGTAGCTCATTTATGTATTTGTGCAAGATGAAAGCTGTATTATTACTCCTTTATGTTCAAATAGTTTTACAGCGAAAAATGCATTTACACACTTGCTTGTCATAAATACATAAGAACTGTCCATTGTCCACTATAGCGTCATTGTCCAGCAGAATCTTGTATCTCCAAGTTTCAAATGTGCATGTTTTTTTTTTCATAAATGAAAGCCATGCCTCATCATAAGACTGTTGCACAAAACTAGCTAAAATAGCAGATCTACACGGTGCGAGGCTTCTTTGCTTGTATCGGATATTATCACTAGTTTAAATCATTTTCACATACCACGTTTCCACCCGACAACGACGATAGGCTAATCAGGATATACAGTATGACTATCTGCCAGTGCCCAACACGCATTCATGAGCCTACAACACACAGCTCGGCTCGAGCCAGTGTATTGTTGCTGTCCTAAATAGCTTGTTGTTTTGAAAATAGCAGATGAAAAGCATTCACAATATTTTACAGAAAATAGTAGATCTACAAGCTCACAATGCGTGGCACGCGTCGTTGTTTTTCTATGATCACCTACAGTTACATCCTAAAATCGTAATGCAAGGTTTAAAGCCATTAACTAGTAATCGAGAATTATATAATTTCCTTATTTGTCAAAGTTTGTGTTTATTTATAATGATACTATCAGGCAGTTTTACACACATTTTTTGAGGTACAGGATGTTAATTAGTGGGATTCTCAACAAAGCCTTTTAAACACTACAGTAATCATATGACACCGGACCTGTTTTGGGGATTAATACTCTCTCATACTGAGACATTTACAGCGTCAGTCACAACGGGAGGTAATGTGGCTTGGGTCCGGGCTCCTGTTACCATGGTGGGCTAATACCATGTTACCACTCCTCACAACACAGTGTCTGCTACTAAAAGCCACCGAGACGAGAAGCATTTCACCCGAGACGCGGAGGAACTATTTTTGAACCGTCTGCGGTTTCCAAGACGGCAGATGACTTTGTTTGTGTCCCTGCGAAGTGGTCCAGATGCTTTTTAACACAGCCTCCTCTATTTGACTTTCCGTCACCACAACAAAGCTCGGGCGGCTCCAAAAGCAGTAATCTTCGTCTCTGACAGTTACAGATATGGAATAAATAGAAGAAAAGGCATGAGCGCAGAGGGTCTCACCCGTCTGATCCAAAAACCTGCCGGAGCACATAAACGCTACGCAGCAAGACGGAGCGGCAGGGGGCCAGACGGACGGATGGACAGAGAGGGAACAACAGACATAGAAAGAAAAAAAAGATAACCGATACAAAACGTCGAAAATACTGGAAAGAGAAATTCACCGAGACAGGTAGACAGGAGGGAGAGAGAGAGGAGAGGTATAGGAGAATAGATTGCCCCCACTCCCTCTGTATTTATCAGAAGAGTCGTCAGTATTAGCTCAGGAGTTGAAGCCTTTATCTCCCCATGCAGGTGCTCCATGTCCTAGGGCCTCCACCACAGTCTGCTGCTGGAGGCTGTGGCTCTGCCAGTCCTGGCCCGGCCGTCGGCCTCGGCTGGGCGTCCCTGTGAGAGACAGCTGGCAGATTACAGCCCGGCGGGGCCTCTCTCTGCTACAGGTGGCAGGATCTATCCTCCTCCAAGCCCCCCCCCCCCCACACACACACACAGGGGTGTCGCAACATATTCTGAGCCCTGGGTACTTTAACTATTGAAAACCCGCGCTGGGGGCTTGTAGTTTCTATGTCAGTGGTGCTCAAACTGTTTCATGTGAAGGACCCCCAAAATGATATGTATTTGGCCATGGAACCCCCATCTCAAAATACGTAGTTCCAGGGACCCCCCAGAAGCTAAATTTGAGTTACAAATGTTCGCTTAAAAAAATACATATATTCAAAGATTTGCGCTAATTTTCACGACTTTTCAAAAATAGCAGATCTACAAGCTCGCAGCGCGGCACTCGGTGCCGCGCTGTGAGCTTGTATATCTGCTATTTTTCAATAGCTAAAAGTATAAAATAATTCCAGGCTCCTCCACCTTGGGCCCTAGTAACTCAGTCCTCAGTCCCACCTTTCCCCCCCCTTGTGACACCCCTGCACACACACACACCTCCATCCACCCCTCCACCCCTTGCCACCCCAACCTCCAGCTTCCAGCCCCTGGAGCAGGACACATCAGAGCAGACAGAGTGCCGTATTTATCCTCCATGATTCTGACACACAGGAGCGGGATCCATGCCTACACTGACAGATGACTTAAACAGGCCTGTGATGCTTGGTGGCACGTGAAATGGGTGGATGAATGATGACTCTCGTTGCCCTCAGAACTCCTAACCAGATCATTCCGTATGAACAGAGGCGATAAGCGCCGGACTATGAGATGTGCAGTATATGTGGAGACTGAGGCACATCATGTGTGGTGTATGATGGCCTCTTGTCATTTGACTTTATGGACTTGGAAAATGCTTTTGGATTTTATAGTAGAAAATATATATTCTTTAGATATATGCATGATATGAATGGATTAATGTTCTACTCATGGGATGAATGCATCAATTCACCAGCTAGCTAGTTCTGTGTAAAGGACTAGATGGAGATGCATCATCATGATCGGTCTGTGTGCGGGGCAGCATTTTGGAAGTTATAACGTATTACTAAGTAATACAATATAATACTGCACTTATATAGAATTGGGTATTGGTTTCTCAATCTTTTTTTCTGCATGGGCACACTTTTCATGTCCCAAGAATCCATGGGCACACCAACATAATACGGGGGTGTAAATATCGTCACTGTCGGGAAGAAACCTTGTATCTCCAAGTTTCAAATGTGTATGTTTCTTCGCAAAGTAAAGCCCTGCTTCATCATACAAGGCTGTCGCACAACAGAAGTGAAAACAGCAGATCTACATCTTGTAGATCGGCTGTTTTCACTAGTTTAAATCATTTTTAAAATGATTAATACAATACTGGCTTTCAAGCAGTTTCAAGGGGCACACTTGACCCTTCTCAGGGGCACACCAAAGGTCCCCAGGCACAGTGGTTGAGAAACACTAGCCTAAAGGTTAGAGAAGCGAGCTTGAGACCGAAAGGTTTCCCGGTTGGATGGCCTGGAGGAAGGATCTGGGATGGGAAGTGAATGACCACCACTCACCCCTCCCTCTACACTGCTGAAGTGCCCCTGAGCAAGGCAGCATAGGGAATAGCAATGGGCGTGGTTTACTGGTGCCACAAAAAAAGAATCTGCCATTCATCGAGATTCATCGAGATTTACACAAATATTGATATCAATTATTTTAAAGTTATACCATGTAACTTTTTTTATAAAACAAATCTTAAAATTGTCCTAACTGTTAAATCGCTAAAGTTTTAGAACACCCATTCCGTTATTTTCAGCTTCTAAAGCCTTCTCTTTATATGTTTTCTATGATCCTTACCGGGGCCCGGTTTTCGCGGAAAAATAGCGTCATCTGCATCATGTGTATATGTTGGCCAATCACATCGCAGATCATACACACATGATACACTACCGGCCAATCACAGCTTATCTGCTCTGGTCTTCAGGAAGTAGCCTCCGCTCAGCTACAGTGTTTACCCAAGCCCCCAGAACCCTGGGGGTGCCCTGAAACCAAATGGAGTACCTCGTTTTGAGGTACTGCAGTTGGGTCTACTCACATGAACGCGCGTCTAGGCTTCTTTGTATTGACGCGCGTTCATACCGGAAGTGCTCGTTCATGAAGCGCGTCCATGAACACAAATTATGACCAAAAATGCGTCACAGTAGACCCACTACGTCACGGTTTTACTAGCCGGAAGGAGGGGTGAAAACGCCTCATGCGCTGGGTGAGCAACTCAATGCAAGTGGACGGGCGGGGATATCTGGTGTCCTCTCTATTCTTATTATAACTCTATGTGTTTACCATGGTGAAGGATTTTAACCTCTTAACTCTTTGAGCGCCAGCGCCCTCTAGGGGCCAAAGAATGCCAGCGCATCTCTCATAGGCGAGCGCTTTAGCTTCCAGGACTTCAGCTTCCAGGACCTGACGTCCTCACGTTCATGCACGGCATGGAAATGTCCCGGATGAAGATGCTAACAGAATGGCTATTCCCATTTTGTCATCTAAAAGATCATTTTTGGGCGATTTCGCCGTAAATAAACCTCGCGCCGCTTTCCTAAAACACAAAAAAGAGATATAAGCCTTTAAAGATGCGGTCTTTCATTAGGCGGAGATTGGCGATTGCGTTCGCAAATTACGGCCGGCCGGGACGTTGTTAGCTTTCGGCTAGTAGCTACAAAAATCAAGCCAGGCTTCAGAAGGCCTCTTATCATTTTATTCATTTAATTAAATAAAGCCGAACTACTTCGGGATCGGCACACTCGTGTACTCATCGGAAGCGGCGCCGAACATCGGGTGAACATTGGGGAGCTCAAAAATGTATTTTAAACCATTTTTAATGGAATATATCGTCGGACAGAGTAGAACGGCTAGCTGGCTAGCGGCTAGCGAGCCAGGACCACCCACGACTCTACAAGCAGCTCGGGGTAAGTGAATTAATAAAAAAAAGATTGTATTGGATTGAAATAAAGCCGAACTAGTTCGGGATCGGCACCAGATGAGTTAATCCCCAAATCCTGGCCAGAAAATTACGTTCTACCATGCGTTCTACCCCTCCACGGATTACTATCGGTCGCGGTGGTTTGCGGCGCCGCTCCGTTGGTCCGCGGCGGTGGTCCGCGACGACTCCGGGCAAAAAACGTCCAAAAAAAGCAATACCGCTACTGACCACTAGTTTAGTTACTTACACAGTATAACTTTAAGCCTAGAATCAAGCCATCCAGGATCCTGGTGAATCATGAACATAAAACCTTTGGTTCTGTAAAGGAAAAAATTTAATAGAAAAAAAAAAAAGCTCAGCATAGCTACAGTACCCAGAATAAATAAAGGTTAAAATAAAATAAAAAAAATCATAATATTAAAGGGATACTTCACCCCAAAATGAAAAATGTCTCTATTGATTACTCACGCCATGGATATTCTTTAGTTTTTGTCGCATTCCTAAGCCAATAATTTGAGGAGACTCTTTGTGTCTCCATAGGGAACAAAGCAGGCTCTTTGTGTCACCATAGGGAACAAAGCAGGCTCTTTGTGTCACCATAGGGAACAAAGCAGGCTCTTTGTGTCACCATAGGTGACCACCGCTGGCCATCAAATTATTACAAATTATCTCCTTAGGAATGAGACAAAAACTAAAACATATCCATGAATTCAAGGCTCCATGGGGTGAGTAATTGATTGGGGGGGAACTATCCCTTTAAGCAGCCAATCCTCCACATTTATTCCATACTCTTTACTCACAAATCATCATTCTTGGTAAAACTTTGTATGTGTAATTAACCATGTTAAAAGGCACATACTGTTAGGACCGTTCGATGAAAAGCAGAAAATGAGCAGGGAGTGGAGAGAGAAAAAAGCACATTTTCTTGCTTGAGCGTATTGAAGTGAATGGCCCTCTGGGAGACACTAGGTGCCAACCAGACTCCCCGTGGTCTGCTATTTGTTAGACTGCTAGAGCAAAGAATTACCCGGCATCCTCATTTTCTGGGCTGAGCTAATTAGAAAGCCAGAGAGCGTGTTGCAATGCAGCCGGTGGTAGCTGGGGTGTGCTGGAATGGGAGGCTAATGGCCACTATGCTGATATGAGCTTCACTGAGTCAAGCAAGAGAAGCTGCATGCCGCGGAGGTTCCCATGTGGCCAGGGGGAGAACCAGAGCGTACACTATGGTGGACCGAATGGCTTCGAAGAAAACCTTTTTTAACCCATTCAGAACGGGTACACAGTAAATTGTGTATGATTATTTTATGCTTTAACTATTGAAAAATAGCAGATATACAAGCTCACAGCGCGGCACCGAGTGCCGCGCTGTGAGCTTGTAGATCTGCTATTTTTGAAAAATCTTGAAAATTTGAATTTTGACCCGATTCTATAAGTGTCTTTTGAATCCTTCTAAGATTTTTTGAAAAACCTATGTTTCTATGTCAGCAATCTGGCCGGCCATCGTCAAAGAAAAGGTCCTTTTCACTTCACTGGAGCTCAGTTAGTCTGTTCTTGAGAGACTACTATGTCAGTGGTTCTCCAACCTTTTCATGTTTCATACGTTTTTCCATTAAGTAAAGCCCTGCTTCATCATACAAGACTGTCGCACAAAACTAGTGAAAATAGCAGATCTACAAGCACGCAAAGCCTCACGGTGCGAGGCGTTGTGTGTTTGTAGATTGGCTATTTTTACTATTTTAAATCATTATTTAAATGATAAATACAAAACGAACAGCTTTGGACACCCAACAACAACGATATTGAAATTAATTTAGGTCTATAATATTGTATGATAAGTGTGATGTCTACCGTATAGTATATTAATGTGGGCTCATCACTGTCCCTTAAATAATGCTCCACTTCCTCATTAGTCAGCGTGGGCAGGTGAGTATAAATAGCTACACCTCTGACTGAGCGCACAGATGAGCAGTCTGAACTGGAGGAAAGTGTTGCCAAACATTGCTTCTAAAGTTAGAACCAGCCAACCTTGGTCAAGGGTAAATGCTTTTCTTTTGTGTTGTTGCTATATTTCCCTTTTTCATCAAAGGGGTGAAAAAATAACTGAGAGAAGTGCTTTTCAAGCAGCGGCGCTCAGCTCCAAGTCAGCCAGTCGGTCAGTCAGTCAGTTAGTCAGTGCAGTCTGGGCAATTTTGCTTTTCTTCCAAAATCCTTCGTGTAAGCGCGCGATGCAACAGCATAGTGAAATTCTATTTGGAGATGTCCGCAGCTCCATCAGGGTGCATGTTAGCTGTAATTGTTCTGTCAATCAGCACAGCCCCTGCCTGCTTGCTGCATGGCAGCCCACCCCATCACCCCCTCCACCAACATCCCCACTCCTCAAGCCCTGGTTCAGGGTGTGAGGGGGAGGTGAGAGGACTGGGGTGTATCGCTCCACTCTCACTGACACGTCTCTCTTGCCATCGTTTTCTCTCTCACCTTTCCCCTTTTCATTTTTTCTCTCTCCCCTCTGTTTTCTTTTTGGCGCTTATTTGTCCTCTTTTCCCTTCTCAAACATACCCTTTCCCTCTTACTTTTGCTTCTTTCATTGTCCATGATTGCCATCTGCCCCTGTTCGCCTGGCGTCTTTCTCCTCTTTTCAATTGTGCTTCCCGTTGTTGTTTGTTGCAGCAATGTCAGTCACCAAGACAAATGTAATCTCCTGTTTAATGTTGATTCTGATTCTGATTTGTGAGATGCGACAGTGTGGGGGACTGCAGCTGTTTAGGAAAACGGTTTTGTCACCGCGGGTCCTACTGATAGGGCGACTTCTCTGCAGCTTCTCCTTCAGCCCAGTGAAGAACCCTTGTCTTACTTGTAGCAGACAGTCACACTGCTGCATGGGCCTGTCAGGGTCTACACCCGTGGTGTGTTTGACAGGATCCGGGGGATGGGGGAGGGGGGGTTCTCTCTTGAGGACAGGAAGTCAGGCTTTGAACGGGAGACATTTCAGCGTGTAGACAGGCAGGCAGGAAAGGTTGACCAGACCACTCTTTGACTGCTTCCACTTTCTTCAAGACTCCTGCAGTCTCTTCCCGCGCTCGCTCGCCACGCCACTGAGCCACTCGCACAATTAACCATGTGGCATGCCTTTTAATAATAGACCTTTTAATTGACGACAAATGAAGAGTGATGTAAAATAGCTAATAGCTTGCGCTAATTAATAGGGGAATTGAATGCTTGTTAATTAAGGGCAAACAGGACAAGGACCGGCTCGGGTAATTTGAGCAATAAAACCGAGACTAACGACTCATTTCCAAACAGACGTGCTTCATAAAAACGTCAAGCGGCCCCCATTCTGCTTTTTTTAGAACACCCACAGCCCGCAGTGCTCCCCTTACCAGCACACGCACACACGCACGCACGCACTCACGCACACACGCACGCATGCACGCACACACACACACACACACACACACATGCAGGCACACACGCACGCACGCACGCACGTACACACACACACACACACACACACACACACACACACACACACACACACACACACACACACACAGTAAAAAAAAAAATATATATATATATATATATATATATATATATATGTATAATATATATATATATATATATATATATATATATATATATATGTATTATCCCTTCCTAAGGCTACCCGGTGGCACTTTAAGACAAATGGCTCCCATATAGCATCTTTGGGTGATAATAACATAGATTATTATTTTCCACAACAATACGGGCCACGTGTCTCAATAGTATACTATGATGTGCAACATGCAATATATTGGAATGAATCAAATCCCTATGCGATGATTATTGCTACAGATTCCTGTTAGTATTTAGTACCTACGAGTGCTTTCCCCTGTCCTGGTCTCCCTGTGGTCATAACTCTTGGGCTTCGAGCAGCAGTATATAGGCTTAAATGAATATTCAGCAGCGGCTTCACACACAACACCAAAGTTCTCCGCTTCAAAGACAGGCTAGGATGTTAAAGGTACTTTGTGTTTACCATGGTTTTTTATTACACCTGTACCGTGGCTCGGCACCCTATCTCTCTGCTTGGCCGCCCGCGTGTTTAATTTTAAAAAAGGCAGGCAGAGCGAGAGAGCTACATTATATTCTAAGTCGTCTGTTGGCGGCTGCGGTGTGAACCATAGTATTCATTTGAAAGTATATGGATTTCATATAAGATTTTTAGATTAAAAATGAAAAGAAAAAGCAGCAGACAATATGATGCTCGCCCTCCGTCAACATTGTCTCAGCGATAAGGGATGCGGACAAAAATCTTTTAATAAAACCTGAACCCCAGTGCGAGACACACTGGCACCTAATTGTCTGTCACCCGTTCACCCAGCGAGGGGAAATGGAGAGGGCTCGGAATCTAAGTGAATATTTTGAAGGAGGGAAGACTTCATGTTTTAGCAAAGGCAGCCGGGTGACACCAATCCCAAATCTGAAATGGCGCTCCTGTACTGGGGGCAATTACTTCCATTTCCCCCACCTAGCTCTGGCAAGGCTTTAAAGATCGGTGAGAGGAAAGTGATTACAAAGTTCTATTTCATTAGATGGAAATGACACCTCTTTTCCATTTCCAGTTTTCCACATTCCATCTGGGAGTCTTTATTCTCCTGTGTGTGCCATCAGGACAAATAGGAAAGAGAGAGAGAGAGAAAGAAAGAGAGTGAGAGAGGCACCAATCGGAACCATCTACAGTACAGCACGCACTGCTTCCTTGTTCACAGAAACTCATTAGCATGCCGCAAGAGGAAGTGAAAGAGGATTATATGGGAGAAATAATGGGACAAAATGTAACAAATAGATTAATAATAATCTTCCAGATGGGGATAAGGCATGTGTTGGTGAGTGCGTGAACAGAGTGTGCGTGAGTGCGTGTACAGTGTGTGCGTGTACAGTGTGTGTGTGTGTGTGTGTGTGTGTGTGTGTGTGTGTGTGTGTGTGTGTGCGTGTGCGTGTGTGCGTGTGTGTGTGCATATACCTTGCCTGCAGAGATAGAACCAAGAAGAGGGAATGAAAGAAAGAAAAGAAAGGGGCTGGGGGGTTAGAACAAGCTGGTGGAGTATTGTGGTGAAGAGACAGCTTGCTCCTGGCTCTCCATTCAACCCGCAAATGACTTACCTGGACAGTTATATGTTTGCCTGGAGGAGAATTAAAAAGCCACTTCATTTTCCCCTTTTAGATGCTGGGTACTGGTGTCAGTGCAGCCCTCCCTGAAAGCACTCTAATCTAAATGCTTTTGTCAGGGGAGATTTGGTAGATTGCAGCAGGCAGGGGTACAAATTGGTTGTGTCATCTTATAATGAACTAGGTGAGGCGTTGCAGTTTTACTGCAGCCAACTGTCCCCTGCTGATTACTGTACTGTAAGTCTGTGGCTGTTTTTAGCAATGTCAGGTGGGCGGCGCACTCCCAGCCCCACCCCCCGACACATTGTACCTGCCACATAACGTTGCCAAAGACCGACACAATGTTTCCTGGAAGTAAGCAGAGCATTCTGCAGAATTAATCTTTTGGTACATTTGCGTAAAAGTACTTTCCATAATGTTAGATGCCTTAATGCAGGATTTGCATTTTCTATTGTCCAACTCTGTGAGCGGTACAGAATAGTGTGGGGGTTATTTGGAGTTGAGGCTTGGCTATAGGTTCCGTGGCTCTTATTGGGTGTGCTCAGCACGGTGGAGGGTTGACCCCTTGACCCTGGCTAAAGGATTATGGGTATCTCAGCGATTCCACAAAGCCGTGCTGTCAGGCGCTGACGGGACACATTAGGGCGCTGTGAAGGCCTGGGTGATATCTGCATTCTGCCCAACACAGGAATTTACCCCTTCCTCCATCTTATCCTCACTGTCTCCCTCTTTTTCTGTCTGTCTCTGTCTCTGTCTCTGTCTCTGTCTCTGTCTCTGTCTCTGTCTCTCTCACACACACACCCACAACCGACCCCTAACCCTCTCTCTGTGTGGTGTGTCAGACAGTGCACAGCAAAATCCTTAGTGTTAATTTAACTCTGAAGATTGTTTTTTTCTAAACACATTTTACTGTGTGGTGAATTCAAACAACTCAGCTAGCCTACTGTAAGTCAACAGCTGTATACTGTGTGAGGCATGCTGCAGTAACACAGATGCTTCAGCGGAGCTACAGTAGTAGCACAGTACTGTATCTGCAGCTGCCGGACCATTTTCCTACAACTTTTGAAGATAGATTCTTGAAGAAATCCTCCTTGTCCCCTAATTGCATTGGCCTCTCCCTAGCTGTGAGGCGACAGCGCTACCGACTGCGCCACCGTGCCCCCTGACGACGGCTTATCCCTTCACGCTTGCACTTTGAGCACTTTAACACGTGGTTGAGCATGCAAAAATTAAGAAAAAACATGACATTCTTTTCTATGCTCTGTCTAAGGAGTCATCCTTAAAATGTTTGTGTTGTGTGAGTCTTTCACCACCCTGTTCCTCTTAGTTTTTGAGATCACCACAGCTGCAACCAACCTTGAATTAAGGACAAAGAGAGGTGCAACAGTCTGCCCTGGACTATAAGTGCACAAGATGGTCACGTATTTTGGCAGGTCAACAATTTCACTGTAACAGTGCCATGCTAGAAGAAAGAGGAGGCAAGGAGGCAGACATTAGAGTATTGGAAAGAGGGATTAGACTCCATCAGCAGGTACTTTACCCCTGCGCTTCCCGAGTGCCCTACATCAGTTATCCTAAGCAGGCATCTATTAAAGCACTTTAGTGTATATCCCAGTAGTCCATGTGTGAATGTGCCAGAGTAAGACAGGAGTCATTAATCCAAGACCAGAACAGAACAGAAGGGGGCGTGGTTATGGTACTTGATGCCTACCGGCACAAAAGACTGACCATAATACCCCATTGGGGGTTAATTTAGGGTAGAAATACTTTGCACATAGTGTCCAACCTACATTTACTGCACTGTTCAAAGATACTGTATAAGAGTGCTGCATGGGTCCACAATTAGGCTATAGACAATCTTTGGAGAGGTTTATCAAATGACATACATATTTTATTTCTTCTGAGACACCATAGACAAGTATTTCAGGCAGACTTAAAAAGGTCATGCTTAAAATAATGGTCAGTCCAACGGTGAGTTAAAGTCTTTGGCTTGTGTGTGTGTGTGTGTGTGTGTGTGTGTGTGTGCGTGCGTGCGTGCGTGTGTGCGTGCGTGCGTGTGTGTGTGTGTGTGTGTTGCTTTCGAGTAAGTAGAACTGCTGTCATTTTATGAATGGCATGCAAAATATTTAATTTGAAAGCCTAAATGACAACATGTTACAATAGTACATGCTCCTACTCCTGTGGCAGCACGCCTCAGATTCCTCCTGAGCTGTGCATATGACGCATAACTACAAAGCAAGAAAATGGCTAAATGTTATGTGGCTTTGTGTACTGAGGCGTCTGTGATAATTATGTACAAACCATTGTAGCTGCTGCTACAGAGCCGTATGACCTGCGGCAGCAGGGATATTCATCATGTTATGTTCGTGGTAACGTTAGACCAGAGCTCTGGAGGGTCCTACAGTACATCAACAACATGGATCAGATTGATGTGCACATCTTCAACACAGTGTCTTTGCACTGGCTTAAGAGGCATCTTAATCCATGACAAGAAGTAGAGGAGAACGTCCCCTTGAGGTTCTCTCCATTCGCTGCAGCCACACAGCTGTGACGATAGAATACACCATCTAACATCTGAGTAGGGGTTGCTACAGTACATGACTTCAACGCTCTACAATGTGCTTTTTGCTTTCGATGTTGACACCCACAGAAGGTTCAAACCCAAGGGACTGTTCCAGAGGTAAGGTTCAGCCATTCAGCCTTGTCTTGTCTTGGGGAAGGTCATGTATATCCAGCTACACCCAGCTGATACACCCACGCACTAATGATATCTACAAGTTGGACACCAACACATTCGTTTGGTCTTTAATTGCCACCGGAGACACTCCACCACCTGCTTCTTGAAGTCACGCTGTGACCATCATCAGGACAAAGATGTTTGTATTTGGGGCAGAGGTGATGACGAGTACCAGAGCTACTACAACATCAGTATTCAGCCTTTGCCTACAAGGGAGAACTGTATATAACTAGTGGTGACGATTAGGAGTTCTTGTACCGGAACGTCACTGATTTTTTGATTTTTCAGATGTGCTGTTGCATGGTGGGACAGCAAACACCTCATTACAATTTGAATGTGCTGTAAGTGATCTCAGAGGCAGAGTTTCTCATTACACACTGCTCAAAACCCCTTACAGACTCACAGTAGTAAACTGGACCTGAGTCTGTCTACACCATCTATTTGCCAAAAATAGAGCAGTTTATGGTTAATGATCCACCCAGACTATGGCTGCTGTGGTTCAAGTGATTAACAGTAAGATTGGGGCTGTTTCACAAGAAACTTCCTGAATGAAAAAATAAATGAAATACTGTTTGGTTGATCTAATACAATGATTTTCTTCTTGTAAAATCAGCAGCTTCTGGTAGCAGCCTGTTTTGTTGTTCTTCAAACATGTTTGCACTGTCTTATTGACAGTTGCAGTATTGTCTTAAATGCTGAATGTGCAGTATTGTTCTGAATGCTGACCTGAATGACAATTTTATTATTGGAATGTATTCCTTGAGTCTTGATGTTTCCAGGTTTATCTTTTAAATCATTGACATTCTCTTATTGATTGACATTACCATTTGCAGTATTGTTTTGAATGATGGCATGAATAAAATACGTTTACATAACTTTTTTATTTTGTGAATTTCATTCAGGGGGTGTAAAATGTACATTAAAATGTATAAATTAGGTAGGAGACAGTGTGTAGTCGAGTCATTGTTTACCCCCCTCTTCTCATTCCCAAGATGCACCGTTATCTTTCATGGACAGATATGACTTATGGGGGCTAGTGGTGTTACTGTAAATAGTAATGAAGAAATTGACGGCTTATTGTGCCTAAAACAACATATTTAGCCACTTGTCCGCATGCCCCCGCCCGCTGAAATCAAAATCGCTAAAATGGCTAAAATGATAGAAAGAAGTAAATTAAAATGTTTTAACACTCATCTTTTCTTTTCTCTAATTACAATCTAAAAATCAGTGGACAGGCAGATTGACAATATCCAGAGGCACATGTGTGTGTGTTTGGTATTTTGGGCACTTGCTGTGCAGTCGAGGGTATGTCCTTTGCAAATCAGAAGTGCAATTTTGGTGTAATTGAGGATCACAATTTGTGATGTCCGCCACCTGCCTGCTTGGACCTGCTCACCAGCAACTAGTGCTATTTTCATCTCGTCTAACAGTTTTATATACATATAGTGTGCTTGTGTGTTTTAATTTGCTGGAAAACATTGTGGCATAGTTTTTATGCATCCTATCCCACTTGTGAATGATAAAATGGTTGTATTCAACAACCCTGTTGTGTTATAACTGAGCATATTGAAGGCATAATATCCTACTGTTTGTCCTTCATTAAAGCTTACTGATTTATTATTACATACTATACTATACTGGCAGGTTGTGTTTGGCTCATCACCAGACATCGGTGAACTTCTTATTCGTACGGTGCTTATAGTGTGCTTATACATGGATGGAGAGTCCTGTGGACTGTCCAGGGAATTGTGTGTGCGTAGTTTATTTAGCAACTATGGATTGGCCTGTGAACATGGGCTTTACAATGAGAAATGCATAGGACTGGTGCCAGACATAATAACTGCATGTATTATTTCCAACCAAGATTATTTTACATCAACTGCTCTTAGTGGTGCCATAGATTTGTTGTTTGACGACTCTGCATCTCCCGCACAAGGAAATCAGTTTGCTCTGTATGCTACTGTCTGAGCACAGTAGGCTGCTTTTAAAGGCAAAGATGCGATGCAAGGCTGAAAACCATAGACAGACAACACCAACTCTGGACTTTTGGATCGCTGCCCTCCACTCCCGCAGGTTCCAGAGTTCTGCAGTGTTGCTAGACTAGATCCACTGTCACTTTGTAGCAGTGGTGTAAAGTAACTAAGTACATATAGTACTATACTAAAGTACTCTTTTGAGTTGTTTGTACTTTACTTGAGTAAGCACTCCACCACCTGCTTCTTGAAGTCACGCTGCAACCATCATCAGGACAAAGATGTTTGTATTTGGGGGCAGAGGTGATGACGAGTACCAGAGCTACTACAACATCAGTATTCAGCCTTTGCCTACAAGGGAGAACTGTATATAACTAGTGGTGACGATTAGGAGTTCTTGTACCGGAACGTCACTGATTTTTTGATTTTTCGGATGTGCTGTTGCATGGTGGGACAGCAAACACCTCATTACAATTTGAATGTGCTGTAAGTGATCTCAGAGGCAGAGTTTCTCATTACACACTGCTCAAAACCCCTTACAGACTCACAGTAGTAAACTGGACCTGAGTCTGTCTACACCATCTATTTGCCAAAAATAGAGCAGTTTATGGTTAATGATCCACCCAGACTATGGCTGCTGTGGTTCAAGTGATTAACAGTAAGATTGGGGCTGTTTCACAAGAAACTTCCTGAATGAAAAAATAAATGAAATACTGTTTGGTTGATCTAATACAATGATTTTCTTCTTGTAAAATCAGCAGCTTCTGGTAGCAGCCTGTTTTGTTGTTCTTCAAACATGTTTGCACTGTCTTATTGACAGTTGCAGTATTGTCTTAAATGCTGAATGTGCAGTATTGTTCTGAATGCTGACCTGAATGACAATTTTATTATTGGAATGTATTCCTTGAGTCTTGATGTTTCCAGGTTTATCTTTTAAATCATTGACATTCTCTTATTGATTGACATTACCATTTGCAGTATTGTTTTGAATGATGGCATGAATAAAATACGTTTACATAACTTTTTTATTTTGTGAATTTCATTCAGGGGGTGTAAAATGTACATTAAAATGTATAAATTAGGTAGGAGACAGTGTGTAGTCGAGTCATTGTTTACCCCCCTCTTCTCATTCCCAAGATGCACCGTTATCTTTCATGGACAGATATGACTTATGGGGGCTAGTGGTGTTACTGTAAATAGTAATGAAGAAATTGACGGCTTATTGTGCCTAAAACAACATATTTAGCCACTTGTCCGCATGCCCCCGCCCGCTGAAATCAAAATCGCTAAAATGGCTAAAATGATAGAAAGAAGTAAATTAAAATGTTTTAACACTCATCTTTTCTTTTCTCTAATTACAATCTAAAAATCAGTGGACAGGCAGATTGACAATATCCAGAGGCACATGTGTGTGTTTGGTATTTTGGGCACTTGCTGTGCAGTCGAGGGTATGTCCTTTGCAAATCAGAAGTGCAATTTTGGTGTAATTGAGGATCACAATTTGTGATGTCCGCCACCTGCCTGCTTGGACCTGCTCACCAGCAACTAGTGCTATTTTCATCTCGTCTAACAGTTTTATATACATGTAGTGTGCTTGTGTGTTTTAATTTGCTGGAAAACATTGTGGCATAGTTTTTATGCATCCTATCCCACTTGTGACAATGATAAAATGGTTGTATTCAACAACCCTGTTGTGTTATAACTGAGCATATTGAAGGCATAATATCCTACTGTTTGTCCTTCATTAAAGCTTACTGATTTATTATTACATACTATACTATACTGGCAGGTTGTGTTTGGCTCATCACCAGACATCGGTGAACTTCTTATTCGTACGGTGCTTATAGTGTGCTTATACATGGATGGAGAGTCCTGTGGACTGTCCAGGGAATTGTGTGTGCGTAGTTTATTTAGCAACTATGGATTGGCCTGTGAACATGGGCTTTACAATGAGAAATGCATAGGACTGGTGCCAGACATAATAACTGCATGTATTATTTCCAACCAAGATTATTTTACATCAACTGCTCTTAGTGGTGCCATAGATTTGTTGTTTGACGACTCTGCATCTCCCGCACAAGGAAATCAGTTTGCTCTGTATGCTACTGTCTGAGCACAGTAGGCTGCTTTTAAAGGCAAAGATGCGATGCAAGGCTGAAAACCATAGACAGACAACACCAACTCTGGACTTTTGGATCGCTGCCCTCCACTCCCGCAGGTTCCAGAGTTCTGCAGTGTTGCTAGACTAGATCCACTGTCACTTTGTAGCAGTGGTGTAAAGTAACTAAGTACATATAGTACTATACTAAAGTACTCTTTTGAGTTGTTTGTACTTTACTTGAGTAATTCCAATTTCCAATACTTTTACTTCTACTCCACTACATCTCGAATCCAAATATTGTACTTTTACTCCTCTACATTTATTTCAAAACTTTAGTTACTTGTTACTTTGTAGGTTTTGATTATTTTTACAAAACATGCATTAACCACTTCAGCAAAATACACATTTTGGCCATTTGAAAATAGCCGATCGACAAGCTCACAATGCGTTGCGTTGCTTGTAGATCTGCTATTTTCAAAAGATTTTTATACAATTCATAACTTGAAATAGGATATTCTGCACAATGAGTACTTTTACTTTTGGTACTTTAAATACATTTTGATACCGATACTTTTGTACTTTTACACAAGTACATTTTGAATACCGGACTTCTACTTGTAACAGAGTACATCTTCATTGCAGTATTGATACTTTTACTTATGTAAAGAATGTAAGTACTTTTTCCACCACTGCTTTGCAGTGTGTCTACGTAGGTGGTTGTGCACCTCTTTCCCCTCATATAGCTGTGCATTGGGAGGGCTCCCATAGTGTCAGTTGGCTTGCCATCAGTACTGGGTGTCTGATACAGTGCTCAGCCAGCCTTCTGTCTCTGACCTTGACCATGACCTGACCACCATAGAGGTCCAGGGGTCTGATGCAGTGGTGTGAAGTAACCAATTAATTTTCTAGGTATTTGTACTTTACTTGAGTATTTCCAATATCCAATACTTTTACTTCTACTCCACTACATCTCGGATGCAAATATTGTGCTTTTACTCCACTACATTTATTTGAAAACTTTAGTTAGCCTACTACTATTTACTTTGCAGATATAAATTATAATATTATAAAACATACATAAACCACTTTAGCCCTATTTTATACCCTGGATATTTGAAAATAGCCGATGTACAAGCTCACAACGCGTTGCATCGCTCTACATCGATATACAAGCTCACCTGTAACCCTCACTATCCCAGCAAATATCTCTTTTAATTAGCTGTCATTTGAGCATCCCTGAACAGTCCTTATTATGTGACCAGCCCAAGACAATTTATTTTTCTCTATACAATACAGTTTTGCTGTGTGTTTTCTTTGTCAAGACGTTTCCATTAATGTGCTTTTAAGGGGACTTTATTTTATTTATTTAATTTTTTTATGTTCTGTGTCTCGCTCCATTGGGTCTGTGTGTGTCAGAGATGTGAGGGCTGAAATGGAGTGTGAAGTTTGTGGGATTGGACTGTCTCAAAAATCACAACTCTGATTTAATTACTGCAGCAGAGAGAGAGAGAGAGAGAGAGAGAGAGAGAGAGAGAGAGACAGACAAGGAGAGACCAATAGAGAACAGAATGACGGCTGAACCTCATTCAGTGCAATGCACAGAACCAAAGGATGCCAGGTTTATCGCACATAAATGTCTTGGAATAAATTGTTGTTGTGGGTTGTTTACCTGGATTTGCACAAAATGTCATACTTATCAAAACAGTTTGGAATTGTACTCTTTTCCCAATTATTAGCAGACACTCATATGAGTTGTCTAAAAGTTCCGATGTTATCTCCCTCAAAGCAATTATAATATTTAACCTAAAAGTTTGGTCGTTTCTCTCCCTTTCGGGGGACAATATTTCATTTTACAGGAAATTACAGGTCCATGCTCGGTCAGTGTACTGTTAGAAAGCAAGGAGATAACAACCTTAGTTTGTGTGTGTGTGTGTGTGTGTGTGTGTGTGTGTGTGTGTGTGTGTGTGTGTGTGTGTGTGTGTGTGTGTGTGTGTGTGTGTGTGTGTGTGTGTGTGTGTGTGTGTGTGTGTGTCTGCGTGTCTGCGTGTGTGTCTGCGTGTGTGTGCTTGACTGTATGTGAGCGTGTGTGTGTGCATGCACTCTTGTCACTAGTGTCTGTGCATATTAGCAATTGCATGTGCATGCGTGCGCCTATTTACACTAGTGAGTGTTTGTGTTTGCCAGCGACGACGCTACAGGACAACAGTGTGGGATCGGCGCGAGTGTGAGGAAACGGCTCATCTGAATATAGATGGTCCCATCTGGCGGCGGTTGGCTCTGGCCCTCCGTAATTTGGTAAGCAGCTAGGCATCTGGGGCCACTAATGAAACTAAAGGCACAGGAAAGGCCCCAGGCTACCACAGGCTGCCTCTGGCTGTCAGGGACCGATGGAGGGAGGGAGGCGACGGCGGCAGCAAGAGTGGAAGCGATGTGGGCCAGGAGGAAAGGAGTGTGCTGAGAATATCAAAGGTCTTAAAGAGATCTAGATGGCTCCTGAGAGAGAGTGGGCGAGGAAGCCAAGTAGGCCATTAGAAATACTCAGCCATAAAATGAAGACAGTGGTGTCTTTATATGTGGCCCATTACCTCAGACGTTCATGCAGAGATTGCTGCGCTATATTCCCCTATAATGAACAATAGAACGACGCGGCCGCATAGGAATGATGCACAGTAAAAAGGAAGGGTGGGGGGGGGGGGGGGGGTTGGGGGTTCTTTTAAATAGAGTTGCATTACACATCCTAACACCTAACCTAAAGTTTTCAATTTGTTTCCAGGGCTAAGATCTTCATTACTCTCCTCTTATCTTTCTTGCCAGATTCTGTGCCCAGTAAAATCCTCACTGTTAATTCATCTGTTTGAACCTCTGGGAGTGCACAACATTTTGTATCTAAATGGACCTGTTATATTTGTACACTCTACCCAGAGTTGAATTGACAGAGATGATTTTACTGTGTATAGCAGCTGCCCCCTGCCCCGCCTCCCTTTGTCTTCCCTCCAATAAAGTGGTCAGCCATCGGCTGCCGTGCTGTGTCCATGCTAGCCACTGCTGGTGGATTACTTAGGGAATGGAAAGGTACAGGCCCCTTTCTCTTAAACTTTATTATTATGGCCCCTTTATTTCTCTCTCAGCCTGATTTCCCAGTGGAAATGAAATGAAAAAGCAATCGGTTCTCCTTTTTATTACTGTCATCTTTGTTTTCTGGCCTGGAGAGTGAGATTGCCTGTAGCCTCGGCGAGGACACAGAGTTGCACTTTTATACCCTCGCACTCCCCACCGGCACCAGCCCCCCCCCCCACACACACACACACACACACACATACACACCCACACACCTCGTCTTAAGTCATGGGGAAGAGAAACAATAACAAGGGAAAACCAGCATGCGGTGACATAAAAAGATTAGGCATCAGTGTTGGCGTGTGTGAAATGGTGGCAGTGGTGGTGGTGGTGGTAGCGGGGGGCCTAGGGGGAGAGCAGGCAGTGCTGACACATGACTGGTGAACCCACAGAGGGGTGGCAGCTGCCAGTTGTTTATGATGGGATGAGTCAGTGTCGGCCAGTGGCCTTGGCTATCTGCCACCTCCCCCGGGTCCAGCAGCCGACGTTTTAGAAGAGATTAGGACCACCGACTGACTGAGCGGGGGAGAGAGAAGGAAGGATAGGGAGACACAGGAGGGAGGGAGGAGAACGAGAAGTCCCCCGAGGTCTCTCCTATCCCCGTAGAGACAGGCCGACAGGGGGATGAGACTCCGTCGTGCACAGCGCCTCAAATCATTTATTCATCGCCTTCATTAAGAGGGAATTACAAGGCTGCTTAAGGACCCCCAGGTCGCCCACTGCTCTCACTTACTGCTATTCTTAAGGAAAGCCTCCAGTCACTCCCAACTCTCAGCTGTTTACAGCTGGGAACAAGCGTTCTCCACCGAAGGACGACTTCTTTGGCAGTTCTCCCTGCTGCTTTCGTAAACAAAAAGAGAATAGACAGGGGTGACCTTCCATCATCCTACGGCAGGAGAAAAGAAATAGGTTGGATCCAAAACCTCTAGACTCGCAGGCCAGGGCTTTAACTAGACACTGGTGACAATCAAAAAGCTTTTGTTATTAAAGCTGGGTGGAAACATTTAGAGAGTTTACAAAAAAAAACCTGCAAAGCAGAACAAAGTCTTTAGGGCGGTCCTTCATATTGGGACGATGGTATGATTTGTTCTCAAAGCAGTAGGATTTGGATGTTGCCACTGTTCAAATGCAACTACAATTAATTTAGATGTCACCAGACGTTTCAGTAGGCGGAGATATCCGATCGCCTGGCAACGCGAGACTACAAACCTCCCCAGTTTCTGTGCGGAGAAACACAACACAGTAATGTTGTACTCCGTTAAAATGTTGCTTAATCGAGATTGCTTTAGGTTGCTTTATCAGCATACAAGAACAAGGCTTTACCATTTTATTTTATTTTATCCATTGTACTGGCAATAATGAAATATAGTGAAGTTGGGTGATTTGCGCAGAATTTCTGTAATTGTCATAATTACTCCCTACAAATCTGAGACGGGAGACAGTAACCTCCTTTTGCAGCCAATGTCAGCCTCTATACGCGACAGTATCTCCTGCCTATCGCTTCTAACTTTGGTTAGCAGACATCACAGCACAACAGTGATTGTCCTCTGGACCTTCACATGTGTAATTATAACTCGGGAAGATAATTAAGGAGGCGGGGAGGGAGACAGATCCCGTCATTTAGCGAACAATGCTGTCCAATCTACTCATGTTGATAGTCCCTCCTGAATTGCCTGTCTGACATGTCCACGCAATCAGGCAGCCAAAGCTCTTACCTGGGTTTGAAAACAATCACTGCTGCTTCCCAAAAAGCGAAAGTGGTGAATGTCAACACACAGAACCTCTGGTCTCTTTCAGAGGTAAATGAACGCGGAGGATATTGTTATGCAACTGATTATGCATGGGGCAAGAGGTGGAAGCATGCTGCCATCGACGGCATTTCTTCGGAATCCAAAAGTGTTGTCATTCCCCAAAACCTATTTTTTGGACATCCAAAGATGTAGTCTATAAATGTTATAGGAAATCTTGTGTTATACACAGTAATAAAAATGTATCCAATTCAATTTATCCAATTGCAATTCAATGTACCCGTTTGTAGGTTACATTTGTATAAATGTAACCTAATGGACCCGTAAAACACATTTTACTGTCTAGGTTACTGTCTAGGTTAGTGTCTGCATTCATTTCGGGCATCAAGTGTTGAGGCTATACCAGTGGTTCCCAAACTTTTTAGCTCGAGACCCAAAAGAGAAGTTAGACGTTTGCCCGGGACCAAAACTAGTGAAAATAGTTGTGAGCTTGTAGATCGGCTAATTTCAATAGGCTACTTCTTAAACAGTTGTTTTCTAGATTCATTATTTTATTTATTACTAAGAAAAATCATTGATTTTTTGTTTTTATTCATGAAAATCCTAGCTTTTTGGGGAATGTTTGTGCATTAAATAAAGAGAGTTTTTTTGGCAAGTTGAAGATGGTGTGCGGGCCCTGTACTTCTTGTGCATGTTTGAAATGATGTTGACCCCTGCCTACGCACCCATCGCTAAGCTTTGATCAGGTGTGCATAAGACTCTGTTGCTTATTGGGGAATGTTTTTTGAAAATGTTTATGAGACCCATAGAAAATGTGTCTGACTGTTACCGTGTGTCTGACTGTGAGTTATCACAGGGCTACTTGCCAATGTGTCTGCTGCTGAGCAAACTGAGTTTCAAGATTCCTAAGCCAACAAAATGGTTGTCCAACAACAAACAGTTATGTTTGTTGTGCTGTCCAAAGTTTTCTGTCCCCTCCGGGAGTTACCGTTTTGGACTGCTGCTGGGGTGAAAAGGCAGGCTTGAGGCATTAGCTTTTTTTTGTACAGCTGGTTGAAAAGAGAGAAGGCTGTTCTGCATACATAAAAAAGGCTAACAGATTGCATACAAAGCTAATGGAGAGGAAGGGTCATACTGCTTTTTGTGTTGAGAGTAGCTACTGTAGGTATTCAGTTTTATCTTGAATTTCAAAGCTGTTAATGAACTATTTTGTCGCAATGTTCTAGTGTTTGTTTAAAATTAAATTAAAAGGCTTCTTGATCAAATGTATGTGATGGGTAGAATTATACTCCTGGTGTGTTGGGATTTCATTCTTTTTTTTATCAAGTAATTTAATTTGACTGCTGCAGTTAAATCAAAGAAAAATAAACAGTTACAGTTGTTCACATAATGGCCCCATTATAACGGTGTGTTGAATAGTAATAATAATTATTACTAGTAAGACGCCTCAGGGTGACATGCGAAAAGGGCGAGGTCGCACCAATTCTTGGCCATCTGGCCAGTGATGTATATCGGACCAGTTACCCATAATATGGAGACCCCTGATCCCCATACCGGTATATGGAGATCCATGTACTGTATATAGTACATCCCTTTTATGCCCATACAAGAAGATCCCTGTCTGAACCAGACACACAGATATGGGCTGTCTTCCTCCATTTATGGGCATTCCCATATGAAGTCCTGTTAGATATGGGCTTAACCCTATCAGTGCCAGCTTTCACCACTAGAGGGCGCCCAGTGGCCAAAGAATTCATCATAAAGATACACTGTTACATGCACAAGCCCTGCGCAGCCATGATGCACCAGAACACTTTCCTCTGTTCATTTACAGGAACAGGATGAAGTTAGCTTGAAGTTAGCTATTGGCTACCAAGCATTTTAGAAGACCTATTTTCGGCGATTTAGCCATGATTAAACCTTGCACACCTCATGGATATGCTTGGAACAGAGAAAATGAGCTCTAAAGATCCTGGATTGCATTGGAGTGGATGGTAAATATCGGCGGCGCAACGCTCTCGCGGGCCGTGTAAACAGAATATAGTGGGGTTCAAAAAAAAAAGTAACTTAAAAAATATATATATTTAAAAAAAAAAAAAAAAAAAAAAATGTATATCCCGAACTAGTTCGGGATAGGCACTCAGGACGTTAATACGGCCCAAATTATCCCTAACTAGTTCGGGATAGGCACTGTATGAGTTAATATTGATGACATCAGGAATCTCCATTTATAGGCATAAAAGGGATTATGTTAGTGGTTCTCATGACATCACAACATACAATAACTTGTATGCCCATACATGGAGATTCCTATCTGAATCAGCCACACAGATATGGGCCATGTCTTGGCCGTCTTGGCCATCTGGCCAGTGATATAAATCGATGACATCAGGGATCTTCATATATGGGCATAAAAGGGATTCTGGGGAATACCCATATATGGACTTTTACATAGGTGATGTCACCTGTGATGTCACAGTGATGTGTCAGGGGAACCACAGTGTCAGGCGTGACCTTCAGAGATACTCGGATACGTGGACAAGATGTGCCGGACATCACAGTGACATCAGAGCATGATGTCAGAGTGGCAAACCCATAGACCGTAAAAACCTACAGTCGCAGTTATTGCTTGAATTAAATATACTGTAGTAGTACTAGATACATAAACTATCACAAAACAATATTATAATGAATGGTGTGTATCTGTGTTTCTACTGACGAGGTCAAGTCAAGTTCACCTGTTCTATTCTTTCTGATCAGTTGTCTATGGTGAGGATAGGGTCAGTTCCTGTCTGTATGTCTGTAAATCAATGTGCTTTAGAATGGATTGTTAGTTGGTATGTCTCTCTCTCTCTCTCTCTCTCTCTCTCTCTCTCTCTCTATCGCACGCACGCACGCACGCACGCACGCACGCACGCACGCACGCACACATGCACGCACGCACGCACACATGCACACACACAGCTCCAATGGGAAATAGCACTCTATAGACCTTTATATCAATCTCTCCTCTACCTTGCTAACAGAGAAAGAGAGAGAGTGAGACAGACGGACAGACAGACAGAGAGAGAGAGAGGTGACATCGGTTTAAGTTGAACCACTTCTTGTTTGTCAGAGAAGTGTCACAGCTTTGGATGTCTATATTTCAACTTTGTCAGCCAGGTGCGTTTGAGTGTAGGCGTGAGTAGTGTGTGTGTGTGTATTTTTGTGTTTAATTTGACTACACACCAACAGGTGTATATTATGTGCTTGAATGAGGGAGCTTTTCTGAGCGTGTTAGCAAGTGTGCGTGCATTAGCCTGTAGGTGTATATATACTCTCTCTCTCTCTCTCTCTCTATATATATATATATATATATATATATATATATACACACACTCACACACATGTGCGTGCGTGCGTTTACGAGCACATGTGCATGTATCTTCATTCACCCTGGAACCTCCCCAGCTCCTCTGGCCAGACTAGCAGCTGGCAGACAGAGATTGCCCGCTCATCAAGTCACTTTATCACCAGGCCTGGGGAGTTCAAGGGCCTGTCAAAGACCATCCTGAGGAGTTGCCTCTCCTTGCTCCTTTAATACCAGCACACACATACAGTGCATGCATACACACTCTCAGTGTCAGTGTGGACGGAAAAACATCACAGTTGATTCAACTCTGACAGTTACATTTTACTGTGTTGGACAGGCAAGCTTCATAAAAGTTAAATTAAATAGTAAAACAAGGCAAAGAAGTTTGGGGATAAGGGGTAATTGCTGAAAATCCACTGTGTGAATACGTGACCCTGCACGTTAACTTGGGCATCATCACAGGGCCGGCTATTTTGCAGTGGCGACGTTAAACTATCTAAACGTAGATGTGGGATGTCTGAGTGCTTACCTATTTCACCTAAATGTCAGAACTGAGGTGTCCGGGTGGTGGAGACCACCGGCGCCTAACTCTGTCCCCACTAGGGGAGCACAAATCCAGGATTTCTTTTTTTTTTTTTTTTTTTTGCTACGAAAAATCGGGTATTTGCGGTTATAAAGTCATCTAAAATGGGTATTTTTGGGTATAAAGTCGACTAAAAAGGGTTTCCTTTATTAAGTCATTTTCGGGTGTCTTTGGGGCTTCACTAGCTCTGGTCCATCGCGTCTCCTCCCGGAGACGCTCTGACAGACCCGTCGGCAAATGGCTAGACTCGAGATTGTCGGCCCCTCCGAGCGCTCAACATCAGTCAAAATAAACAAAACTGTTTCACTACTCACCAAACCAAAGGTAGTTTTGCGCTGTTGAAAGTCTATTCTCCGCGGTGGTGAACCCCTCAGCACCCCACCCACTCTGCAAAATACACTATTTTTTGCATGAAATAAAATGCATCCAACTCGACCGCCGCTTATTTCCGGGTTGTGAACCATTGTATCTGCGGTGGCCGCTAGGTGGCTCAAGGTGGGTGCGTTTTATTTCATGACAAAAATAATGTATTTTACAGAGTAGGTGGGGTGCTGAGGGGTTCACCACCGCGAAGAATAGACTTTCAACAGCGCAAAACTACCTTTGGTTTGGTGAGTAGTGAAACAGTTTTGTTTATTTTGACTGATGTTGAGCGCTCGGAGGGGCCGACAATCTCGAGTCTAGCCATTTCCCGACGGGTCTGTCAGAGCGTCTCCGGGAGGAGACGCGATGGACCAGAGCTAGGGCTTCACATTGGATATGTTATGCTAACTCCAGGCAGTCAGTTCTGTTCATTGTTGTCCCAATTTCTCCTCCATCTGATTGAGCCACTCAAATTCCAAAAGTTCCCGTTCTGTTAAAGTGTTCTGTGTTAAAGCCAAACACCCCCCCCCCCCCCTCTCGGAGTCCCGAGTCGAGCACTGCTCGGACACGCACCGCGGGGCACCCAACAAGCCAACACACAATGTGCGCACAACACAACCACACTGACCACAAGTCCACAACCATGACCAAAGATCTGCAACCAGCAGCTACCAATATTTACAAGCAAGCAAGCATCTCATCACACACGCGCACGCACGCACGCGCGCGCACACACACACACACACACACACACACACACACACACACACACACACACACACACACACACACACACACACACATGGAGGAGGAGAGAAGAGGCTGGCTAACTCCACAGTAAACAGTTAGTTAAATAAAGCCATGTCTTACCTTGAGAAAATGACAAGATAATATCCAATTTTATATTGAGGTGCCCAGAAGAAAGTGCTATTCCTTGGAGGCACACAACACAACGTGTCATGTCATCCAGCTTCTTTGAACAGCGTCAAAAAGTTTAGTTCACGTATGGTAAATGTAAAAGCTATCCACATGTCCTATGGATGTCTGTAGTTAACCCCAGGTAGCATATTCCACTGTGAAACAACTGTTTCATTCTGTCATTTAGGTAAAGCCATGCCATGTTGTTTGTTGTTGTGCAGCGCGCTGTCAGACAGAGGTTCAGACAGTCACTGTGATTGGTTGAGAAACCAGTAGACCTATACCTCCCGCCCCCCATTCGCTGTGATTGGTTTAGAAGCCATGCTATGGGTGCTTCAAAGGGTCAAACAAGGCGAATTTCTGACGTTCTTCTTCTTAATCACATTTTGTGATTATATGATCGTAAATAAATGAAAGGAGGGAGGGGGAGCCGGGCTCCCCCGACTGGCAGATACCGTGTTTAGGGTGGGAAGCCTGGTGCATGGGTCATGGGGAGGGTCTTCTTCCTTCTTCTTTCTTATGTCTGGCCATTGGTTGGCACAGGCGATTGCAGCAGCATTTCATTCTGCCTAGTCTTCTCCAGTAAATTGTGGAGCATACAGTAGCTACATATCATGATGTGTTCGGGTTGGGTTTGTGGTTCACCGCACACACATGCATCAGAAGATGTTAATGTCCATTTCTTCATGGATGCCTTGCAGCATCCTTTCACCGGACAGTGTTTTCCAGACAGCTCAAGGTTGGTCACGGCCAGTAGTGAGACATTCGTCTGGGATGATGCCTCTCCCTGTCCATTGGGTTGTCTGGCTGCCTAGGCTGTTCCACTTGTTGTGCCACTCAGTAATATTGTGGGGAGGGTGATCTCTGTGGATGATGCACTAGTGACTCCATAAATTGGTCAGCGTACCTGTTCAGTGGATAGCTGAACTATGATGGATAGTGTGTTCCTCCACATGTGTTATGTCCTTCCAGTGAAACTCCTTGCTGTCAGGTGAAAAGAAACAGCCTCCAACTTCATGTGTATCGGAGGAGACACAGGCCTGTCTACACCCTCAAACATGACCACCTGTAAGGGCTAGCAGTGGCTGGGACTACATATACATGTAGGAGAAAATTGGGAATTGGCGTAACAACTAAATTGGGATAAAAAAGGGAAAAGAAAAACATTTCAGAACATTATTGTAAATATGAAAATATGCAAATAATAAATATCAACTCAGGTTTAATCCCCCCTGAAAGTGGGATATTGAGGGTTCAATCCCCGGCCGAGTCATACTAAAGACTATGAAAATTATACTTGGGGGGGCAAGTCTCTGCTATACGTCATGTATTTGTACATTAAACTGCCCCATTCTATGGAAACAGGAGATAGACCCATGACCTATCAGCCATTAGTTCCCATGGACTTTACTTTAGTCCACCATTATTTCACACAATAGACTAACCACTGTTGTTAAATCAAATCAGCTGATCCTGTAAAGTTAGACTTTCATACAACCGTACAGTAATGTTACGCAGGAGCAATCCCTCGCTTCTGTCATGTCAAGTTAAATGGAAGTTAAAATGATTTTAGTTTTTAAATGAAAGTGTCACATTTATTCTCCAGATCAGTGAAATAAAGACTTATAGGAAGTGAAGCATTACATTGTATAATTTGGGCTACATCTAAATGTTTAGTTGTGCATTCTGTAAGAGAGTGATGGATTACTGACCTACTGTTTCTGACAATGTTTTTTGTTATATAACTGTCTGTCTTTGTAATGATACTTCAACAATCAGGGTTTGATTTGTGGAAAGGGGGAATTTTTACAAGAAAACAATCTACAAGCTACAAGCTCACAAGGAACATTTTGCGCAAAATAGGGACGCCATTAAAGGGGAGTACCACTCATTTTCAACTTGTATGGAAATAAGAAACGTGTTCCTTCCACGCTCTACAGTAGGTCGAACTAGGGATACTCTCCCCTAGCTGTAAGGTGAAAAGAAGCAACTTGGACTCCTCATGCATAGAAGGAAGCATGAGGTCAGTCCGTCAGACACCGGGTGAAAAAGGGTTTACAAAATTGAGAAAAAAAAAACATTTGTGGTATTATTCCCCTTTAAGCAGTGGCCTAGAGATTAGAGGAGCGTGCCTGTGGCCAAAAGGTTCCCAGTTCGATGTGTGGTGGCAGAAATTTATAGAGTAACAAATATGTGTATTATGTCCTTACATTCAATCTCATTGAATGGGTGGTCAACCAGCCAGTGGACATGCTAATTCAACTCAACTCCAGCTGTCAATCTTAACAGCTGAGTTCTCCCCCACGCTTACTCTCTCACTCTGTCAGCGAATGTGTACTTCTGTGTGTTTGTATGGTACCTTTATCTTTAGGACATATCCTTATAAGACCATGCTAGAATAGCATGGGGGGGTTGTGCCCAGAGCAGGCTGACAGGAGAGGCCAGCGGGCCTGCTCCTCAATGATCTGTAATGTTGTTACTCATGTTGTTGCTCAACTTTTTGCCTTTTTGAATAAATCTTTGTCAATCCTTCATCCTTGTGGAACATTAATTAATTTCCATCATAGATGCTCTGGACTGCCAGAAAGAATCTGGGTGGGGAAATACTGTTACTGTCATTATGTTGAAGTGCCTTTGAGCAAGGCCCTGAACCCCCAACTGCTCCAGTGGAGCTGCTCAGTGGCCACCATTAATAGACGGTTGTGGTTGTACAGGGCTGTTCCCAGGTTGCTGTGGGATAGCAGGCCATTGCTAATGAAGAGCATTGTGTGCTCAGCGAACCTCCCCTGGATAAATAATGGGCAAAAAATAAGAAGTTAATTTGTGATATTATCAAACATAGAAAACATAGCAGTCTAAATTTCCCAAAAGGAAATGCATGCATTTAATTCAGTCTGACCAGAAGCAAGGATAAAACATTACCTCAGCAACATAATAAGTCTTCCTTCACCATTGTCACATCATTATGCCACTGAAACTTTTGAACTGCGGAAGTGTGAAAAAAACGTATCATTTTTTAGTGTCCTTTCTTTGAACTTAAGTTTTCAGAAACACATTTCAGTAAGGTGTAGTTCCAAAACGGTTGGGTCAATCTAAACAAGTGATACTGTATCTCATTTGACAGCTCTAATCCTCTACGTTCTTATGAAATGAAGAGGGATTTTCTGTGCTTGATCAGTTTCTGTATATTTTTCACTGCGTTTGGCATTCTTTTTTTTTTTTTTTACGATTTGTTTTTGGGCTTTTTTATGCCTTTATTTGATAGGATAGTAGACTGACAGGAAATGGGGAAAGAGATGGGCAATGACATGTGGCAAAGGTCATCCGGATCGGGAATCGAACCGGCGACGCCAGCAGGCATCATAGCCTAGTATGTGGTATGCGCCTTAACTACTAAGCCAGCGGGCGCCTCACGTTTGGCATTCTTTGGGATGCTTTGAATGTTGCCCATTGCTGTGGCAAAATATAAAAATAATAAAAACACAGCATATGCATACCACATTTCTTCTTTTGCCAAGAGCATCCCTCAATATCTACTAAATTATTTACCACCAGAAAACATTGGCAGTCACTTTTTTAGTAGTGGGTGTTTTGACATTCACTGGCAACAACAATTTGTTATTCAGAATTCACATTCCACTGCATTCTTAGGCATTTAGCTTTTTAAGTTTATTCATAATAATGTACAATTAGTCACTGGGTGAGAGTTCACCTTCTTGCTCACAGACACATTGGCTTGTGCATGCTTCAAACGTTTGACCTTACACAGTAAAATCCTAATTCCCTTTTCAAACTTGAATCACCAAATGGACCCTTACTGATGTTTTGCGGGCCCGTTGGAATGATTAAGCACTGAATAATTTGTGCTGCACATTTCTGTGAAGCACTTTGTAAACCTTGAGTTGTAAAATATGCAATATAAATAAAGTGGACTGCAATAGATTGGATACCATTAATTTTGTAGATCTCTGAGTTAAATTAACACTGAGCATTTGACTGTAGACAGTTAACCTCTAGACTGCCTTGGGAATTATCTTTGGTTCCAACAGTATGTTGAACAATGATGAGCTGCCTTGGAACATTATTACTAGAGACAGCTAGCCATTTCACAAGCCTAGTATTTACGGTGCGTTCCTCTGAACCGCCGATCAGCTAGCGGTAATATCCACTCTAGGTATTGGCTTCCCTGTCTTCCTCCCTTTCTATCCTCTCTCCCACTGTCCTACTTAGTTAGCTACTGCAAAATCACTTCTCCTCACCTTGCTTCCTCTGTCTCTGGCTAATACACATTAGCAGCCAGCAGCCATATGTAATAGCGCTGTGTGTGTGCCCCCGCTGGGATAATGGCTTCTCTGACATTTCTCCCATTAAGTGTGGTCAGGCAGCGCAGCCCAGGAACCCTCTGCACATAGTAAAATATTGTTAGATAACCACCATAAACAAACCCGTCCGTGTCGATGACTTTGAGAATGTCTTCTTTCAGTTTACTCATGTTATTTAGCCAAGCTCTTATTTTCGGCGCCTTCTGTTTTGGAATGATCCTCTCCTCTCCTCTCCTCTCCTCTCCTCTCCTCTCCTCTCCTCTCCTCTCCTCTCCTCTCCCAGATGGAGAGTTCCCTGCTTTGGGCTATAAACCTTTTAGCAATGTAATAAGCAGTGCATGGCTACATTATGAAGCTCATCAGATTACTTTGTGACTAAGTGGACGTGTCTGCTGTATCTAATGGGCCTGTTTGTAATCTTCAGTATCTCCACAGCAGCACCACACAGACAGATAGCATCGGACGCTGCTTCCTCTGTGTGTGGTGAAACCCCAGCTAGGTCCCAGATAACATGATCATCAGCAGCATCCTTAACTGTTACTGTGACAAACGAGAGCTTTGATCCGGCGCGATAAACGGCATATTCATTTGTTTAATTAAAACAGCTTGTCTCATCGTGGTGAGAGGTCATTTTAGAGAATGTTAGAATTAAAGCAGGTAATTAAGTCAAGCCCCAGATAAGAAACCCCAGTGAGCTGGTTGCTTCTGCCGGTAGGGAAAGCAAACTTAATCTATCCCCTGTGCAATCCCGCAAGGTCGTTCACTTTATTAAAGTTTGACGCCACTGCTACTATGGCGCGCCAGCCCAGTACGATAAAATATTTTAACTGCTTGTTGCGGTAGGAGGCGGCAATAAGGGGGAGGGGGTTTGGCGGAATGCGGGGAGAAAGAGGGTGACTCAAGCATACAACAGCTCAAGGTTCTACCACTACTGTAGCAACAAGGGCAATTAAAGGCTGCTTGTTATCTTGTCTTTGAGAACAGGGTAAGGACTTGTACAGCAACGAGCACCTTGACAAAGATATTTGTTTGGTCAATGGAGTGTGGCGTTAATTATCACAGGCTGATTAAAGACACAGAGGAGAAATGGATGTCGTTTGTCTTGCCAGTCTGAGACACAGCAGCAGTTTGCCAGGGTCATTATTTTGGGATCCTCCCTAAGCTATTTTTAGAACAGGTTTCCCAAAGATTCTTCTCATGACTCGGGTTTGGTCTGATGTACAGTAAGTCAATAGGACAGCAGAGCTTTGACCGCTAGGAATATTTCCCCGAATATGAATCCGTTCCGTTTCCATTCGAGGGGTGCAGTGGCAAGTGCAAGGTTTATGGTCGAAGGTCCTATAGTTTACAACTAGACTTTCCTTAAAATATGTTTTAAAAGTTGTAGCTGAGAACACCACTCAGTTAAAGCCTTTTGCAAATGAAACTTTCATATATTCTAGATTCATTGCGTATGCAGTGAGATATTATTTATCTCAAAATATTAGAATATTACACAAGACCACTCAAAAGAAGGATGTATAATACCCAAATGTAAACCTTTTGAAAAGTATGTTAATTTATGCACTCAATACTTGCTCTGGAATACTTTTTAACAAATTACTTCAATCACATCAATAGGGCATGGCATGAAGGTGATCAGCCTGTGGTACTGTTGAGGTGTTATGGAAGCCCAGGTTTGCTTTGATAGAGGCATTAAGCTCATCTGTGTGGTTGGGTCTGGTGTCTCTCATCTTCCTCTTGACAATACAACACAGATCATCCATGGGGTCATCATCTATGGCATCTGCTGCTTTTGGTCCAATGTGTTTTATCAAGTTCAGAGTCAACACAGCCATCTACCAGGAGATAATTTACAGCACTTTGTGCTTCTGTACGTCAGATAGCTTTATGGAGATGGAGTAACTGGTGTACTGACCATGGGCTTAACTGACCAGCAAACTGGCCTGACCTGAACCCCACAGAGAATCTGTGTATTGTTGTCAAGAGGAAGTTGAGAGACACCAGATCCAACCACGCAGATGATAATTAATCAAAGCAAACCTGGGCTTCCATAACACCTCAACAGTGCCACAGGCTGATCATCTCCCATTGATTAAGTAATTTGTTCAATAGTATTCCAGACCTAGTATTGAATGCATAAATTAACATACCCAATTTCGGTTTTATAAATCCTTTTTTTGAGTGATCTTGTGTAATCTATCAGATAAACCAGCAAACTCACTCACTCACACACTCACGCTCTAACGCTCTAACGCTCACGCTTATCTACGTTTATCTATTCACTCGCTTCAGCAACTGATCCCAAAGTTCACATGGTATTGGTCATTAGCATTATACCAACGGTGACGGAGCCCGAATTTCATTTCTCTCAAATTAAAGCTGTTTATTAGCGTTTTCTACTGTCTGTTGCCAGGGTTACGGTCCGTTCCTCCAGGCCATGGGATCTGTAGCCCCACACACACACACACACACACACAGCTCCCTCTCTCACAGTTAGGAATGTGCATTCTCTCTCTCTCTCTCTCTCTCTTTCTCTCAGTCTCTCACACACACACACACACACACGCTTTCACCAGGTCGTTTGATGTGTGTCTCATCTTCCAACGGGTAAATAAATATACACTCCTCCATGAGTTGCTCCTTACATTATGATGCTCCCACATATTCTCACGCACGCACCAGTTACAGTAACTTTCCCCACAACCCACACTCTGCACATATTTTGGAGCACATATCTTTGAACGGGTAAGGTCTAGTATTCTAATATTTTCATATATGATTTTTTTATATTTTCATGAGCTGTATGCCATAAAAATCCAAATTAAAATAAAAACAGCTTTTGATAATTTCACTGCATGCTAAATGAATCTAGAATATATGAAAGTTTTATTTTTTACAGAAAAAAATGAACTTTTACACAAAATTCTATCATTTTTAGATGGCTCTGTATATTTTGATGAGAAATATTTTTTATGGAATATATTATATCGAGTAAAATATAGCCTACCCAGCGTTAGTGATGGTGTAACAAAAAATAGTGTTTGTGTTCTAGGTTTAAGCCTTCAATATTCTCAATTTGTCATGACAAAGAGCAGTTTTGTTCGATCAAAAGCAGCCAATATGCAATTGTCCACAGTTTAATGACAGTTTTTGAAAATGCCAAATGAGTTTGCTTTAACGAATTTCGTTTATTCATACAATGACAAATTGTAAAACATACTTCTATGAAGATGTTCTTCTCACAGACAGATCACAGTAATGAATTAGCATTTCATATTCCTAGCAGGTTTCGCAGGCTCACAGCTATAATGTACTGTAGTTCACTTCACACGACAGTTTATACAGTATTATGTTCGTTCTAATTTTGATTAACTCATCTGGTGCCGATCCCGAACTAGTTCGGCTTTATTTCAATCCAATACAATCTTTTTTTTATTAATTCACTTACCCCGAGCTGCTTGTAGAGTCGTGGGTGGTCCTGGCTCGCTAGCCGCTAGCCAGCTAGCCATTCTACTCTGTCCGACGATATATTCCATTAAAAATGGTTTAAAATACATTTTTGAGCTCCCCAATGTTCACCCGATGTTCGGCGCCGCTTCCGATGAGTACACGAGTGTGCCGATCCCGAAGTAGTTCGGCTTTATTTAATTAAATGAATAAAATGATAAGAGGCCTTCTGAAGCCTGGCTTGATTTTTGTAGCTACTAGCCGAAAGCTAACAACGTCCCGGCCGGCCGTAATTTGCGAACGCAATCGCCAATCTCCGCCTAATCCAATGAAAGGCCGCATCTTTAAAGGCTTATATCTCTTTTTTGTGTTTTAGGAAAGCGGCGCGAGGTTTATTTACGGCGAAATCGCCCAAAAATGATCTTTTAGATGACAAAATGGGAATAGCCATTCTGTTAGCATCTTCATCCGGGACATTTCCATGCCGTGCAGGAACGTGAGCACGTCAGGTCCTGGAAGCTGAAGTCCTGGAAGCTAAAGCGCTCGCCTATGAGAGATGCGCTGGCATTCCTTGGCCCCTAGAGGGCGCTGGCGCTCAAAGAGTTAACATGAATTGCATTCTTTTTCTTTAATAATTATTAATACCACCGTAACCTTAGCGTGATTAAAGTTGTTGAGAAAGGCCAAGAATAGCAGACCTACAAGCTCACACAACGTGACGCACCCGTAGCTTATAGGTTAGCTCTTCTCCGCGCGACTGCAACTGTATGAAACAGGCTTTTGAAAGAGTACATAATTATGCACCACAATTAGCGCTAGCCCATGTACTTTTTTCCATTGGGAGCGTGTCGATATTGCGACATAACGGCATCTGTTCGACAGTCCGTTCTTTCGACGCGGGTGAATGTTAACCTGGTGAAAAGCTAACCTGCTGAAGCGGGTGAGTAGCTAACTTGCCGGGCTGCCGACGCGGGTGAATGTTGACCTCTATGCCTAAACCTAACCCAAACCCTAACCCTAACCTCAGTAACCATGACTAGCTAACCTGTCGGTTATTGAAAGAACTAGAAGCTGTTCGGGCGGCCCAGCGTCTAGTCGGCGACCTGGCCAACTCGGAACAACGTAAATAGGGAATGAATGCCCCGCCCTTTAATGCAAACCCCATTATACCTGTTGTCATAGGACCCGTTTTGACCATCTGTTTGCCTGTGTCCATTTATGCCCATATATGGAGATATCTGTTATCTGTCTGTCTGTCAGCGTCCATTTTATGTCCATATATGGAGATCACTGCAGATATAGTTCTGGGTCCATTTTATGCCCATATATGCCCATATATGGAGATATCTGTCTATTTGCGTCCATTTCACGCCCATATATGGAGATCTCTGAATCTGTCTGTCTGTGTCCCTTTATGCCCGTATATGGAGATCTTTGTGATTCTGCGTAAATTTTATGCCCATATATGCCATTTGCGTCCATTTTATGCCCATTTATGGAGATCTCTGTATCCGTCTGTCTGTGTGTCTGTCTGTGTCCCTTTATGCCGTATGAGATCTCTGAATCTGTCTGTCTGTGTCCCTTTATCCATTTTATGCCCATATATGGGGGCATTCATTTTATGCCCATATATGGAGAACGCGCGTGCCCGTGGGACGAACGGTTCTCATATGGGGGCATTCATTTTATGCCCATATATGGAGAACGCGCGTGCCCGTGGGACGAACGGTTCTCGAGATACGCGGATTACCTACATACATACACACTCACAGAGATTTTTTGTTGACTCATGTGGCGTACGTCTGCCCATATATGCCCATATATGGAGATATCTGTCTATTTGCGTCCATTTCACGCCCATATATGGAGATCTCTGAATCTGTCTGTCTGTGTCCCTTTATCCATTTTATGCCCATATATGGGGGCATTCATTTTATGCCCATATATGGAGAACGCGCGTGCCCGTGGGACGGAACGCGCGTGCCCGTGGGACGAACGGTTCTCGGAGATCTCTGAATCTGTCTGTCTGTGTCCCTTTATCCATTTTATGCCCATATATGGGGGCATTCATTTTATGCCCATATATGGAGAACGCGCGTGCCCGTGGGACGGAACGCGCGTGCCCGTGGGACGAACGGTTCTCATATGGGGGCATTCATTTTATGCCCATATGGAGAACGCGCGTGCCCGTGGGACGAACGGTTCTCGAGATACGTGGATTACCTACATACATACACACTCACAGAGATTTTTTGTTGACTCATGTGGCGTACGTGATGTCAGAGCCTTTTATGAAGTGATGTCACAATGAGTCAGAGCTTACGCCGATTTCCTCAGAAACAGCCTGATGTCAACAATCAACCCCGCATAAGGAGATTCCGAACGTTTCGCGCCGGTTTGGGAAAACCGCGCGTCGGGTCGGGTCGAGACCCGGCACTGCACTCCGTGCCGTGGCCATATATGGGGGCATTCATTTTATGCCCATATATGGAGAACGCGCGTGCCCGTGGGACGGAACGCGCGTGCCCGTGGGACGAACGGTTCTCGGAGATCTCTGAATCTGTCTGTCTGTGTCCCTTTATCCATTTTATGCCCATATATGGGGGCATTCATTTTATGCCCATATATGGAGAAAGCGCGTGCCCGTGGGACGGAACGCGCGTGCCCGTGGGACGAACGGTTCTCATATGGGGGCATTCATTTTATGCCCATATGGAGAACGCGCGTGCCCGTGGGACGAACGGTTCTCGAGATACGTGGATTACCTACATACATACACACTCACAGAGATTTTTTGTTGACTCATGTGGCGTACGTGATGTCAGAGCCTTTTATGAAGTGATGTCACAATGAGTCAGAGCTTTCGCCGATTTCCTCAGAAACAGCCTGATGTCAACAATCAACCCCGCATAAGGAGATTCCGAACGTTTCGCGCCGGTTTGGGAAAACCGCGCGTCGGGTCGGGTCGAGACCCGGCACTGCACTCCGTGCCGTGGCCATATATGGGGGCATTCATTTTATGCCCATATATGGAGAACGCGCGTGCCCGTGGGACGGAACGCGCGTGCCCGTGGGACGAACGGTTCTCGGAGATCTCTGAATCTGTCTGTCTGTGTCCCTTTATCCATTTTATGCCCATATATGGGGGCATTCATTTTATGCCCATATATGGAGAACGCGCGTGCCCGTGGGACGGAACGCGCGTGCCCGTGGGACGAACGGTTCTCATATGGGGGCATTCATTTTATGCCCATATGGAGAACGCGCGTGCCCGTGGGACGAACGGTTCTCGAGATACGTGGATTACCTACATACATACACACTCACAGAGATTTTTTGTTGACTCATGTGGCGTACGTGATGTCAGAGCCTTTTATGAAGTGATGTCACAATGAGTCAGAGCTTTCGCCGATTTCCTCAGAAACAGCCTGATGTCAACAATCAACCCCGCATAAGGAGATTCCGAACGTTTCGCGCCGGTTCGGGAAAACCGCGCGTCGGGTCGGGTCGAGACCCGGCACTGCACTCCGTGCCGCGGCGGGGAACGCGCGTGCCGAATCTGAAGCCGGTGGGACGAACGGTTCTCGAGATACGCGGATTACAAACACACACACACACACGCAGAGACTTCTCGCATTTATAGATAGATGACCCATCGAAAGAGTGAGATTTGAGAATGGGCATGAATGTGCTCAACAAACAAGACTTTAGTTTGTGTTTACGCTTTAATTTGTTGATGAATATGCCTATAATACTGTTATTTGAAATGTGTTGATTTATGTTTCTGAAAATGGAATGGGAGAGGATAGTTCAATAAATCATCCAATAAAAATGGTCTTACTCCTTAACAATCCGTCCGCCTCCCTGAAATTATGGCTACACCACTGATCTCTCACCATCTTTCAGATTTCTGGCATTACAATTTCTCTGTAATGTGCAAAGCTCGATTGGTAATTCTTTGCGCCAATTATGTTTGTCAATCAAAGGTTGTGAAGTGTCGGGTTTTCTCTGCCCCCCTCACAGTAAGATCTTCAGTGTTAATAGTTCATTTGTATTTCCAGCAGTGTACAAATGTACTTGCATCATTTCACGTAGTCTTGATGATGTGAAACAACGCACAGTTGGCATCAACATTCCACAGAGAAATAGACAGAAGACAACCAGGGTGTTTTTTTTTTGGGTAGCAGAGTGACTCATTGCCTCAGCCTGATGCCCTCAAAAGTCTAGTATCTCCCCTGGTCAACAGGGATATCCCTTTGGTCTGGTGGCTAAGATGTTAGACTTTCATGCGGGAGACCCGAGTTTGAATCCCGGTTCAAACTTTAACTCTGAGAGTTACAGTTCTGTGTGTGTGTGTGTGTGTGTGTGTGTGTGTGTGTGTGTGTGTGTGTGTGTGTGTGCGCGCGTGCGTGCGTGCGTGCGTGCGTGCGTGCGTGCGTGCGTGCGTGCGTGTGCGTGCCCAACTTTATAGAGTAACCCCAAAAGGATGCAGCTTGAGTCCTCAAGCTGCATCCTTTTGGGGTTACTCTATAGAGTTGAACTTAGTTAGGCCGTAGGCCATAGATGGCCTACTTGTGCACAAGTCGTAAGTTGGCACCTCGACAGAGAGTGCAGTTCTAGTTTCAATTATTACTAGTAAGACACCTCAGGTTGCCATGCGACCTCGTGCCAATTCTTGGCCATCTGGCCAGTGATGTATATGGGACCAGTTACTCATATATGGAGACCCCTGCATGATACAATGTTATGTCAAAACATGCCCATATATGGGCATTACCAAATATGGCCATTGATTCTGTCTCAGCAGAGGTTTGATCTCAAACGTGGGATGCGTCGTGTTCGAATCCCAGTTGCGGGGTAGGAAACATGCAGATTGCAGATTTAAATGAACACTGACGATTTGACTGTGTAGATCTGCCATGCTGCCCCGGTCTGCCAGGTGATGGACCTAATACGCAGCTTTACAATCTCCCTAGGCACCCCACTAGGCCTCTGTCTGTGTCTGTCTCTCTCACTCTCTTTCTCTCTCTCTCCCTCGCTGGCTCTCTCAAGGCCAGTGAAACAAATATGGCCATTTTCCTATTTGATTGGGTGTCAGTGCAGGGAGGAAGGGGGACAGGTGTGATGCATAAAACGTCCCCGCGGCTCCATCACACACACGACAGCTTTATGGTGAAGAGGTGTTTCAATCACGCCACCGTCCCGCACAGCATCAATCTCTCTATGCACACACACACACACACACACACACACACACACACACACACACACACACACACACACACACACACACACACACACACACAGGAGCGTGCACACAATACACACACGTTAACGTGCTCACTCTCCTTCATGATGTAAACAGAGCGTGAGAGCGGTGGCAGTATCAGTGCAGCATATTAAACACAACACCAGTGCAACAAAAAGACTTTTGCTGCAGTCTATTTGCGAACCATTTGACTCGGTCACTTTGTCAACTACTTTTTGTCAAATGGCCTTGCAGTGGTGTGCTAGATAGATAGATAGATAGATAGACGGACGGACGGACGGACGGACGGACGGACGGACACACACACACACACACACACACACACACACACACACACACACACACACACTACACACACACACACACACACACACACACGCGCACACACACACACACACACACACACACACACATGAATCACACACATGAATCACTTTCAATGAAATACTATACCGGACACATTGCTGAACAATAGTACCCTCTGGCTGTAAAGTTAAAAATCACACCCAATGTGAAGTGAGCGGTGGTCGTGCTTGCATAACGTCTTCAGACTAGGATTTGAGTCTAGGGTGTACAGGGTATGCTACACACAAACGTTTTGCTATGGCAAAACGCTGAGGAAAAAGGCTACAGACATACGACATATGACATCACTAGACAAACATGATGCTACGTACACACATTTTACTATGGCAAAACGCTGAGGAAAAAGGCTACAGACACACGCACAGCCACGTATAGGAGCGGTTAGCACCACTCAAAAAGAATCCCACCTGTGCGAAGTCAAACAAGCACACATGTATATCTCCTTGTATGGTCCGTTCTGTCCGTGACGTCAGCTATCTCCATACATGGAGATCCATGCTAAGCTTGAAAAAAATAATAAAAACTGATATTGTTGTGTGGTCTGTGCATGAGTTGTACTTTATAGTGAGGTTTTGAATGGAAATGGAAATGACCTCAGTCAGTCCTGCATGCAGTGGGAGCAGAGCCTGCAGTAAACTGTACTACTGTAGCCCTGTGGCTGCAGGCTGTGAGGGCCACGCCTATGTAATACATTACAGCCTCCATTCAACACAATACATGAGCACAGGGAGAAGCTACTTCTGTTAGCGTGCGTGCATGTGTGAGAGAGAGAGAGAGAGAGAGAGAGAGCAAATTGAGGCATGTGTAACAGTATGTGTGTGTGTGTGTGTGTGTGTGTGTGTGTGTGTGTGTGTGTGTGTGTGTGTTGTGTGTGTGTGTGTGCGTGTGCGTGCGCACACACGCGTGTACATGTGTGTGTGTGTGTGTGTTTGTTGTAAGGGGTTAAATGAAAGTCAGTGAGGACACGTGGGCCGTCATAAGCAGACAGTGAAAAATGAGGGTGGAGACACGGTGCAGCTAGTCTCCCTATGGAAGCAGCTACAAGCAACCGCACCGTTGGTGATAATCGCTTTGTGCGCATAATGTGTGTGTGTGTAAGAGAGAAAGGAGAGGTGTCAAGAACACATTCAAGTGTTTGTTCTGTGTGTGTGTGTGTGTGTGTGTGTGTGTGTGTGTGTGTGTGTGTGTGCGTTTGTGCGTGCGCGTGTGCACACATAGGTGTGTGTGTGTGTGTGTGCGTGTTTGTTCACATTAACCCTGTCCATGCCTCAGAGGCAACTCTCAGATCAACACCCATCTGATTAAAACGGGGCCTCTTTCCTTGGAAATCTCATCTTCGCCCTGTATCAGATTGTTTCTTAAATAAGCCACCTCTCCTCTCTTAGGCTTTCTACTGTAATGAGATTCCTCGGGCCTTGTTGGCCACGTTGCGCTTATTCCTTGGCCCAAATAAGCACACAGAATGTCTGTGCATATTTCAAGGCAGTGTGGTGTTGGTAAATTGTTTGTTTTTGGTCTGTGTGTGTGTGTGTGTGTGTGTGTGTGTGTGTGTGTGTGTGTGTGTGTGTGTGTGTGTGTGTGTGTGTGTGTGTGTGTGTGTGTGTGTGTGTGTGTGTGTGTGTGTGTGTGTGTGTGTGGCTCCGTGTGTGTTATATGTGTGAACCACACTGAAGGAGGAATTCCCTCTTCATGCAACTCATCAGTAGGCCTGCAATTCAATGCATCTTTGTCTCTTTTGAGTCCGTGTCATTTCTAACTGCACTATATTTCCCATACTCACTCTTACCTGCCCACATTTAACAAACAGAATATAACAATACCTTCTGTCTTTAGACACTAAATTGGGTAAGGAAAATCTCTCCAGAAAGTATCCAAGTTAACACATCATACATAGTATACACTAGCTATTCCATATTCTTTTTGCATTTGTGCTGTAGCTTTCCAGGGACCAGAAAGAGTCTGGTATCCACAAGTTTCCAACGTCCCATCGTGCATTGCGCAGAAGGTGTGGGGCAGTTATGGCGTCGCAGCCGAGAGTGATCAACAAGCTCACAACGGTTGCATCTGCGACGCGACGTGAGCTTGTATGTCTGCTGTTCTCCGGAAGTGTCCCACACATAATTCTACAGTAAATTCTTGCGGAAATTGGTGGATAGAGAAAATTCAACACTGACCAAACTGTGAGGAATATTAGCTTGGTAGTGACAACTGTCACTACTGTTGAGGTAATTGCAGTGCTATTAAAAACATCCACCAAATACAGTACCTTGGCACTTGATTAATCAACTACAGTATACTTTAGCAGTGTTAGTCTCCCATAGGATGATGTGGGTCCCACTGAATTTGTTTACACGTGAAAGAATCGCTTATGCAATATTGCTTGACAACCCATATGGTAATAGTGTTTTCAGCCAGTCGGTTCTCCGGAGACATGTGATGAAGTAATGTTTGTATTAATCCTCCTCATGACAAACAGCCTCACAGACCGTCGATAAAGCACGTCCAGGAGTGCTGCGGTAACATTAGTTGTTGCTGTGGCTTTGAGGGATGTTTACATGGTTGCCGTTGGACAACATTGATGAAAAACAAAGAGTATGATTTTCTTCTCACAGTTTATGTCCCCAATCTTCCTCTCCACTCTCAAGTCTTCATTACCACTTGTAACGGTATATACTGAAACAATTTTACTTGTAGTTGTGCATTGTATGAACACATAATAATAATTCAAAATAATTCAAAAGATGCCTTTATACAGTAAAGCAGTGGTGATGCATGTATTGTAGGTGGGTAGTTGTCAAGTTATACACATTTTGTATTTCCCATGCATGCATGATAAGGGTTCACAACAAAATCCTCCGCGTTCATTTATCCATTTGTAACTCTAAGAGCGTACACATGTAAACAAATATTTAGTCTGTTTTTGGTTACATGCTCTCAGTTAAAGTAACACTGAGAATCTACCGCGTATAGGTCAACTACAGTATGCCACTGTATTAACATCACTGTAAGCTTGCTAGTACATTCACTGTCTTATTGCATTGTGAAACAGCAGTAGAGGAATAACATATAAATGTGTTTTTGTCTAGCTAGTCTGTCCTTATCTCATCTCAGTCCAAACAGCTCTCTCCTGACGAGTGGCATTTGACTCAGTCAGAGGCTGACATGTAGAAAGAGAGAGAGAGAGAGAGAGCGTGGCAGATGAATAAATGAGAAGAAGGGAGAGAAAAAGAGAGTGAGGAATAGAGAGAGAAAGACAAAAAGACAATTCCGTATATACCACTAAGCGCCACCAATCTTTTCATCACACTCAGACCTCTTTTGTCTGATAGAATTATCACCCGCACTCGACAGGAGAGGGGAAATTGTCATTCAGTCGCACAAAGAAACAGAGAAAGGATCGTCCATTATTATTACTATAGGGTTTGTTTTGCTCCATGTGCTGTTTGCATATCGTCGTTATCGGGTGGAAACCTTGTATGTCCAAGACCGTTCCTTTTGTATTTATTATTTTAAAAATGAACTAAACTAGTGAAAATAGCAGATCTACAAGCACACAACTCCTCGCACCGCGAGGCGTTGTGTGCTTTTAGATCGGCTGTTTTCACTACTTTTGTGCGACAGCCTTGTATGATGAAGCAGGGCTTTACTTGGTGAAAAAATGTACAAACTTGAAACTTGGGGATACAAGTGTGTGTGTGTGTGTGTGTGTGTGTGTGTGTGTGTGTGTGTGTGTGTGTTACTTGCATAGGCACATGTTTATACACTATACTGTATGCTCAATGCGCTGAGTATACTGTATATACTTTACACCAGTGGTTCTCAAACGTTTTCATGTCAAGGACCCCCCCCAATGTATTTGGCGACAGACCCCCATTTGAAAATATTTTGTGCGACACACATAAGAGAAGATTCGTCAACATTTGTGAAGATCATTAGTTTATTTTAAAATAGATGATCTGCATGCTCACAATATGTTGCATCACGAGTCGCGACACATTGGGAGCTTCTCGATCAGCTATTGTCGAATAGCCCAAAAATGTAATGTAATAGGTGTTTTAAAGAAGTTTTACATTTTAGGTGCTGAGCGACGATCAGTGCAGGAAAGGGGAAAAAATGATTATACAAATAACTTGAACTGTACTTTGTCGAGGTGCCAACTTGTATCTTGTGCACAAGGCCTACTGTACTTGTGTGCCAGCAGAGCGCGCCTTGAGGTGGGGTCATCACTGGCATCACCACGGGTGATGCCAGTGACATCACCACTGGCATCACCAGGAATGCTGGTCCCTCATTGGCTGTTAATGATGACATTGCCAGAAATGCTGGTCCCTGATTGGGCTACAGGCTTAAACACACACAGACACGTTTCGAGCTACATGTTCTTCGTCAGACTGATGAACACTATACTGTTCTGTGTGTAGTTTATACACTATTAATACATCTAGGGCCAGAATTGCATACATGAAAGGCACTTGTCAAATTGTACTGCGCCTTCTAAGCAATGTGTGCATGCAATCTGCCTGAAAGTGTGAATTACTATGGCAGCATCTAATAATGCAATTGGGAAACGAGTGTGAAGCAGCGCTTAAAATGTGCCTTTGAATGGTGATATCTGTGCAATCCCATCCATAATAACTTGTGGAAAGTCATGGTGAAATGTAAATATTGATGAATGAAGGACAAAAGATTATTTCAAAACGAGCACCCGATGGTGTACAGAGATGGCCAGAAATGAAAATTCTAACTAAATAAAAGGTTGGAAAAAAGAGCTATGGGCTTTCCAAGAATGGTGAAGACAGAATCGTTAGAAAGGTGCTCCCTGGACCAAAAAGTGGAAAAGCACCATTGCTCCAACAGAGGTTGCCATGGACTGTATTGTATTGTATTAGAAGTAACCTTTTATTTTATCAAAAGTAATTATTCTGTGGCCCTCTTCAAAAGGTTAAAACGCTTCAATAAAACAGGCTAGTTCATAATTGAACAGGTAAAAAACATGTTTCGGCCTCAAGTGGCCTTCTTCTGGGAAAACAAAGATTGCTGCAAAGATTGTTTGCCCTGACGGAGGCCATTTGAGGCCAAACATGTTGGCATGTTTTTTACCTGTTCAATTATGAACTATTTTTTTGAAAGCGTTTTAACCTTTTGAAGAGTACATTGGAATAACTTTCTTTTGCTAAAACAAAAGGTTGCTTCTAATCAAACACAATCCATGGCAACCGGTGTTATAGCACTGCGGATAGCTTACCAGCAGCCGCTTATGTCAGAACTGGTTAGGTAGAGTGTGGATACTATAGGTGGCATTGATGCAGATGAAGTCTGCCTATCTCTGAGAGGGTGCAAATGTAACAAAATGTAACAAATGTTCCGTCCCTCGGGTGGCGACAGTGGTAAAGTCCCTACCCACCACCACGGAGGTTATGGGTTCGAAACCACCTTGGTGCATCTGGCTTTGTCGGGCGTCTATGTGAACACAATTGGCCTGTGTTTGGGGAGGGAAGCCGGGCGCGGAGGGACCTGTCAGCAGGGAGTGTTGGACGGAAGGACTAGGGCGAAGGCCCTACGATCTGTATCCTCCTGGTAGGGGCTCCTCACTGGCAGGTGAGTCAGTAGGATAAAGCAGCAGTGACAACACAGAGAATATTACGATGTACAATCTGTGATATTTTGTGTGATTTGGTGTCTTGCAACACATTACTTTCTCTAAATGTGTTTGTTGATGGAAGGTGGAACAAGCTCTATTTGAGTACAGTCCAATATTGTTGGGAGAATCGTCTTTACTGCTGCCGTCCCCATCATATACAGGATAAACCTTAGTAATTTTTTTGTGCAATCCTTCCTTAAGATGCATAATATGCATAAAAGAGAGAGAAGCTCACTTAGCGATAACACACAAGGTGCGTGTAAGATGACAAACCAACTGTGTTTCCTAGCCAGCATGTTTGATAATTAACATGCATGTTTCTAGGTGTAGAATACCTCCGATACCCCTGATGTACTTCTGTACTGTACTGTATGTGTGTGAGAGAGATACAGGCAGTGAGTTGTGTTCATATTCATATACTTGTGCCAATCTGAAGATGTGTGGAAATGTAAATGCCATCCTGTGATCTCCAGCGCACCGAATGATTTACTTCTCTCGTGTAATGGAGCAATTTCTTTCTTTTTCTCCTATACCACCCTACCCCCCTTTCAATCTGCAGTAAAAGATTCTCCCGTTTAGCTCCATGACAAGTCATCTGTCACTCAGAAAAACAGGGAGCAGGCCGAAGTCATGGACATGCCTCTGAGTGTGTGTGTGTGTGTGTGTGTATGTGAATGATTTGCCTGTTTAATTCACATTTGGTCATTCTACTCATGTTGCCTATATCTGTGAGCCAGGCTCTGTTAGGCCTAACTGTATATGAAGCTTTGATGGAGTCTGGCTGCTTTCACAAGCAAGCATAAATATCCCCCCACTGGCCAATGCACTGAACACCATACTACATTATTAGTTAGACAGACTACAGCCCAGATCAGATCAGAGGTTACATTGTGTTACAGTTTTGAATTCCCTTTTCCTTTGTGTCTGGAGTTGCTTTTAAATTGTATATGATCTCAATGTCCACTGCTGAAGACTTGTTTTCCCATGTTTCTGTGTTTTTGTTCCTCTGACCTAGAGTCTATTTGCTGTGTAGGTCTACTAGCCAGGATAAAAAATCTACCATGATCTGCTCACTGCAAATACCCACAGTAGCCAAATCAAGTTGGGCTCCCATCGACTTTCTATACAGGAGGAAAATACCCAGAAGTGGGGGTACATTTACTATAATCACATTTTTGTCTTAGGAATGCGACAAATACAAAAAATCTATTATTGAACTCAAGTCTCTATGGCATGAGTAATCAATAGAAAAAAAGGCATTTGGGGGGTGAACTACTCCTTTAACCAGAAAATGAAAATAGCATTTGATTCATTGAATACTTTATTAACAGTTTGTAAATAGTACAGTGGTAGGATTTTACAAGGACACTAAGAGGACAACACAAAAATGCCCTCATTGTAGATCTACAACCTCACAACACATCGCGATGAGCTTGTAGATCTGCTATTTTATAATAGCCAAAGTGTAATATAGGGCTTAAATAGTTACCGGTATGTAAAGCACATAATCAATCAATAAGAAAGTTAAAAGGAAAATAACATGTAAATTAATTCAATTAAGATTAAAACTGGTGAGAAATATTTGCGTAACTTTGTATTAATCTACATGAATTCATTGTAGCAACACACCAGCTAACTGATACATGCATGGTGAACATGATGGTTTCAGCCCACAACTCTTTCACACACCCAGTAGAGAGATAGAGAGCACCCTTCATCATCCCATCCTCCGCTAGGAAAGCCAGGCTGAGACCCATCATAATACTCAACACAGTCTTCTTTTGCATTGGGGTACTTGTTGTCTTCACGATGAGGCTCACTAGGCATCCAGTACCTGTAGAAGTAGGAACATATAATTATTACAATACTTTTTTTCCCTCCTTTTTCATATTAACCACTTGAACCCTAGCATTCGGAGAACTTTTGGCAAAAATAGACGATCTACAAGCTCACAACGCCTCGCGCTGCGAGGCGTTGTGAACTTGTAGATCGGCTATTTTCACAGTAGAACCATGTTATACCAAATGTAATGTAGCACTGTAATATTGGATCATTCTATCCTTGATAATAAGCAATCCTACTGTTTGAATGCTGTACAGACGCACAATACAAAGGATTTTATTTTTTAAACTTCGACTTTCGACTTTCTCTGGTGGGAGTCGACTTGTGTAATGAAGTCGACTTTTTCGTTAATGCCCTAGAATGTAACAATATTACAGTAATATATTACTAAGCAAGGTGTTACTTTCCAACACGTCTTATGACACAGTACCTCCACACACCCTGTGAGAAGTAAAGCACTGTTCTAGATATTAGATGCACATTAACCCTGCAAGGCCCAGCGTTGCTTTTTGGCAACATTTTTTAAATCATTTTAAAAAAAATGTTATAATTAGTTTTCCTGTTCTTTTTTCACATTAACATCACCATTAAATCCTATTGTTTAGTATTACAATGCCATTGGCCACGATATTTGCATATAAATACCCCCCACAGTTGAAATTCCAGCGTCTGGACGAACAACATCTCACTTTTTAACTGAAGCTATTCCTCACAAAAACAGAAGTAAAATGCCTGTAATGTTTTTTTTCGTGATCATTAGAATGTCTAGAACATGTACATGTGTTATTATTGTGAAAAATATCCCCAAAATGCAAATTAGAGCATGATTTATGAGTTATGGCTATAAAACCTTACAAAAACATTATTAATTTTTTAACATTACATTTTCCTGTGATTAGGACTCCAACAACACCATCTGATTTTTTTTCTTTTTGGCCAGTAGAAATTAATTTGTGCCTTGCAGGGTTAACTGGATAGTGAAGTAGGCTCAGATGTCATAGTGACAGTGCAGTAGATTTGTAAACATTGAAAACGATCAATTAGAGTGAGGGTAAAAAGAAGATGATCAGTCTTACGTTGGTGTGGTCAGTGGTGTGCCGTCCACCCACTGGAACGATCCTTCTGTCTCTCTGTCGGTCAAACCCAGCCACACTCTCTTGTTGAAACTGACAACAAAGTCCTGAACAGAAAGGCTGATGGTTACTGATGTCAAATATATACACAAAATGCACCAATGTAGACACGCACGCACGCACGCACGCGCACGCGCACGCGCACACACACACACACACACACACACACACACACACACACACACACACACACACACACACACACACACCATATACCTGTTTTTCTTTGCTCTTTATGACAATTAGGTCAGAATGTTTGTCTCTACACCACTGCCTGCTCTCCGCCCAGGTTTTCACCTCAGTAGAGATGTAGTAACAACCTCTGTCAAACTTCTGCCAGCCAGGTGATTCTAACAACAAAACAATGAATTTGGACAATGTCTTTCTCTTCCTCAAATGAATGACAAATGAACAACATGATGTAACAATGAATACAAACAGTGATGTCTCACTGACCACAGTGTCTCATCTTCAGATCATTGATCGTGGTTTGGAATTTCTCTCGCTCTTCAGTAACTGTAACTGGCCTTTCTGTTCGGTCAGGTTATGGATGTTCTGTGACAGCTCCAAACTGCTCAGTAGCTGTTGTCTCTCCACCATGTTGGTCTGATCTGTAAAATCAGAGTTCCACCATTTGAAAACACCTACATTTTGAAAAGTATAATAATGTCACAAATATCAATGCTGCTACAAATTATGTTGCTTCAACTAAAACTAAAACAACTAATTAGGGATGGTCCGATCAGGTTTTTTGGAACCGATCACCGAGCACCGATCAAAACAGTTTGATCACCCGATCCCGATCAATCACCGATCCGATCAAGTTATTATTTATATTTTCTAAATGTTAATGTTTTAACTTTAATTAAGCATTACTATGTATTTATTATCATAGCAGTAATTAATTATTCCTTCAGCACTGTGGAAATCAATACCCCAAAATGGCCTCAAGTGGGCATACTGAACGGCTGGTTGATCGGATGCACCGATCGGATCGGATCGGTGAATTTACCTTTTGATCTAAACCACCGATTATCGCCGATCACGCTTTGATCGGCCCGATCCGATCCATTGCCGATTGATCGGTAACATCTCTACAACTAATAATGTTATATCTTATGAGGTATCTTAGTGCATAGTGCAACAACAACATCTGTATAAAACATTGTAAATAAAATACATTGTTATGAAAGTTGACTTACAGAGGTAGAGTGGGACGGCAACGCTGAGGAGAACTGCAACAGCACACAGCAATCTAACCCTGACTCCACCCCGATTGTACCGTCTTATGTCTGGAGGACACACGCACGCACGCACACACGCACACGCACACGCACACACACGCACACACAGGAGGATTGAGATGGATTAAAATCTTGAACCACTTGTACAAACGTAGTTTTTAGTAACATCTCTTACCCGCCCACAGTGTCTTCACCAGGTCTTTCTCCTTCTTGGTCTTGGTCTGAAAATCTTCATAGATTGCGTCGTCCATCTGTTGGACGTCAAGCCGGTCATAATGTCCATCTTCAGCCACTTCTGCTGCGGTCGTGGTGTCAACGTGATGTTGCTCTTGGAGTGGACCTCTCTCCTGAGCTGCAGGCCTCGCATCAATGTCGTCGTAGATTGTATCGTCCATGTCTTGGAGCTTGATCGTTTCAGAGTGTTCAGCCACGGCCATTTCTATAACGGCTCGAGTTCTTCTTGCAGGTGTTTGATGTGTACAGTATGATCCACCTCTTCACAACACACTGAACTTAGACTGTTGAGCTGTTGCGATTTATATCACATATGACATCTCACACTCTGTGCACCAATGGAAACAAACCACCTCACACGCACACAAACACACACACACACACACACACACACACACACACACACACACACACACACACACAGACACACACACACACACACACACACTCTCACACACACACACACACACACACACACACACACACACACAGACGCACGCATACACGCACGCACGCACACACATACATACACGCACGCACGCGCACAAATACAGTACACAGTACACACATCACACACTAAAAACTCATGGGTCATTTCTTGACCCAAATCATGGGTCATTTGTGTTAGGTCACATTTCTGGGTCATTTCTCAGAGCCACAACCCTTCCTTGAGTTATTGGGATATTATTTTGACCCAATTCCAGGGTTGTTCGAGTTAGGTAATATTTATCTGGGGGTGACCCGTTTTTGGGGTTAGTGGTAACCCCTATACTTGGGTCAGTTGTCTAGCTTTGGGCCAATCAGGGGACAGGCACCATAAACCTGTTTGCAAAGCATGCTGGGAAAAGCATTTTTCTAGGTTTCCAGAGACATTTTCTAAGCTGTTGGGAGCTAAAAATGCTAAATATGTCATATCCATGTGTCTGTCTCGGCAAGCTGTCTGTCATATGTCTGAATTTGATTTGTCAATATTTGAGCCTAAACCCTAACCGTAAGTGCTTGGCTGCTAGCTTAGGGTTGAGCTCCCTCCCCAACAGCTTGTCTGAAAGAGAAGAACTCATAGTAATTCTGAGATTATTTTTGTGTATCTTCTCTAAACTATTCTGACTATAGTATTATCAACATTGTTGCATAATATATTGTATGCACTTTTATGTTGATATTACCAATCTTCGAACAAATCATCTGAGAAGAAACCCTGAAACATTTCTGATGTTATGTTAATGACAGATAATATTGACATTGTCATTCTAAAGACCATGCATATGTAGGTTGTATTCATTTAGCCCACTCAACCCCAAAACTTGGGTCATATTGACTACAATCTTGGGTCATTTTAAACAAATAATTTGGTTATTTATTTGACCCAATTTATGGGTCAATATTCATAACCAAATTTCTTGAGTTAAAATAACCAAACCTGGCATTGGTCCCTATTTGACCCGTGAGTTGGATCAAAAATGACCCAAGTTGAGTTGTTTTTGACCCAGCAGTTTTTAGAGTGCAGCTCTCCTTATCTGATGAAATTCATCTAACTTTTCATCAACGTTTTCATCATTCTCCATCATAAACATCAACCACACTGCGTAGGCTGAAGGAAGCTAGAAGTGACCACAGTTTTCCTGTTGCTTCATGATCTCTCTAAAAGTTACACAAACACTCACAACTGTCCACCAAGAACCAACACCAATAAAGTGAAATTACATTTTAAAAAGTGGATGCATTTGCAACCTCATGAAAACGGGCTGACCTCATGCTGACCTCATGCTTCCTTCTATGCATGAGTGGTCCAAGTTGCATCTTTTCACCTGACAGGGGGGATTTCCCTGGTTTGGACGTAGCGTGTGGAAGCATCACGTTAGTCCAACCAGTTCCATTCCCCTAAATCAGGCGCCCCGGCTGGCCAGGGCGAGGCATTATAGAGACCAGGATAAGTGCATGTTTTTGTGAGGGTACCTACCCTAGGGGACACGGGGAGAACATGCAAACTCCACACAGAAAGGCCCTTTCACCAAAATAGTGTAGTTACCCCTGCAGGGCAACCAGACTATATTACTTGTCTGACTTTCTTTCCATCCATTCCATTCCATTTTGCCGCGCTACTCCTCCCACAGTTTTGGAGGCACGCACTTGGGCGATAATGTCAAATCAACCGGCTTCATTGGGACACGCAGGGGTGCATTTTGCTAAGAGATACATCATATAGTTTAATTTATATACATTAATTCATGAATTAAATAATTTTCTCCATTGACTTTTCCCAAATATGGAGATGACTGACATCGTAGACCACATGAGACTGACACAGTATGCCCATATATGGGCATTCCAAGATATGATGACATCAGGGATCTCAATAGGCTTAAAAGGGACAAGGACTGACACAGAGATCCACAAGGCCGCTAAACTACTCCACAAGGCTAGTCCACAAGGCGCAAGCTTGCATAAAAGGATGGTGTCATTTCTTGTTTATCATTCACCTCTCACATGGTGAATAAAGGCTGGTTAATTAATAATAAAATATACTGCTTACACAACATACTGTATACATAAGGGATAACACACTGGGAATGAGGCAGTTATGAGGAAATAACTGCACGTCTGGGGAATGCTACTATTCATAGTGAGTTATACTGCTTATACCAAAGCTAATGATTCACATGGGAACAGCGTGGCTCCAATGTGGATCTCTTGTCTTCATGTGGCCAGTCTGTATGTATAGTACAACTGATCCTCCATCTCAGTATGGGCAGAGCCTATAAGGCAAACTAAAATTAAACAGTCACCTGTCTTTCTGGAAATGTTTTCCACCGTCTTGTGGTTTCCTACAGTAGTTGTCAGATATGGTTTCAGAAAAAAATGCATTTTGTTCATTTTAAAAGCTTAGCCATTCAAAATAAAGTGAAATTTATCTTGGAATTGTGTCTATAAGCCTACCTTTTGTCAGGAACACTCACGTCAAAGTAGTTTTAACCATTTATTGCAACAAATGGATTACAGTTAAACGTGGCGTTAAAAGGCTCTGCATTCTGAGATGTTCCCTGAAATTTGTAGACTCATGCTTGCTAAGCAAAATCAGGGAATTGTAAGCCAAACCCCCCCATAAGGGTTACAATAGTAGTAAAATAGCAATACATCGACATATTAACTTGAATCAGCAGACATAAAATTGCAAGTATTTTAGCCTATGCCAGACTGATCAAAAGGTGGAGGCTGGCGTGGAGGAGGTACTGTAGCTAAGCAGCTCAAAGACGAGCAGAGCTATAGTGAATGCAAGCCATATTTAAAGGAGCCTCCCTTACTGAGCAAGAGCTCTGATTGGATTAGACAGATGTAATGATCAGCATATCTGTGAATGAGGAGTAGGAAAGGCTGACTGACGGCTGATAACAGCTGAGGTGGGGCGAGACTCACGTGTCCTGCATGCATAAACTAACGCTACTATGCTTCTAAGTAATTGAATTTGAATATATTTATATATATATTTGCCAGTAAGTAGTATTTGAAGTTGTGGTGGCCATTTCTAGCCAGCCAAACTGAATATTTGATGGACGCATTAGATAAATTCAACAGAATAAAGTAAATGTTAATGTCACCCTGCGGCTCTGGGCCAAGTAGGATTGTTCAACCATTGCCAGTGGTCCACATCGCCACCGCATATTCATATTATATAGCACCAAGTTCTCCTAGAAATAATTAATGTGTTAAATCCAGTCTGAGAACTGCAGACGGTCACCTTCAAAAAACAGAATTCAAGGTTCAAGGTGCTTATTGTCACATACACATATGATATGGGTGTGGGTTTATTACATGGTTATGGGAATGGGTAGAGAGGCTGTCTGGGAATCAGAACGTCCCCAGTTCGCCCTCTGGCCACCCAGTCTCTGTGTTGAAGTGTCCCTGAGCAAGACAATTAACCCCTAACTGCTCCCTGGGCGCTGTATTAATAGCGCCCACTGCTTCTAATGGTGAGGATGGGTAGATGCAGAGGACACATTTCATGTACAGTATGTGCAAATGTACAGTGAAGAAAAAAATACCCCAAAGGAATGGAATTTATATAGCTATGGAAATTCTTATCGTCGTTATCGGGTGGAAACCTTGTATGTCCAAAACCTTATTTTTTTTATTATTATTAAACGATTTACAGTAGTGAAAATAGCCAATCTACAAGCACACAACACCTTGTATTGTGAGGCGTTGTGTGCTTGTAAATCTGCTATTTTCACCATACTTTTATGCAACACTCTTGTATGATGAAGTACTATAGGGCTTTAATTTACAAAAGAACATACTATTTTGAAACTTGGAGATACACGTTTTCTGCCCGACAGTGTGACATTATACTTCAAGCTTCACAACTACCGGTATGTGCACAACAATGTATATAGATGACCTATTCTGTGATTGCAATTTGTGTGTTATACCAGAATGTTGCATGCAGTACTTAAAATCAGCAAGAGTACACATGTTACCAACAAGAATCTGTATGATTGAATGCCAAGGTTAAGCGAGAAAATAGCAGCCAGGAGAATGAGACTGACAGGACACTGCCAAAGATATCAAGAGCTGCCAGCCAGGAAATTGGTTCTGTGGGAACCAACACACGGGCACCAGTCATGAAGACGTCCCACACTAACATACCTGGATCTACTCAAGAAAGACGTATGGGCGCAAAGCACCAACGAGCTGGCCAGATGTATGGAGAACTGTGATGACTGGAAGTGACGATGGAGTGCACGTCTGAGGTCAGGATGACCCCGAGAATTCAAGGGAGCTTGTATGGAAAATAATGTCACTCACTCTTTCACCGCTGCAAACCTGTGATGTGACAATATACTTGACCTTGAAGTTGATATAAACTAGTACAGCGCCGCCACCTGTTGTCAGAGTGCTTGGAGACCAGTTCATGACATCAGTGGAGACAGACACACACAAGCTGTTAAGATGGAGTTTGCTATCCTGACACCGCAGTGCCAGGGCTCTCCCTTCCTCTCTGTATGCCGGCCGTTTCATCATTGTCTGTAATGAGGCCATTGACGGTATAGCAGGGGTGTCGCACAAAATTCTGGGCCCTGGGTACAAACATTCACTGCGGGCCCTCCATGAATGTTCTTCATAGGGGGAGGGGGTTTAACCCATTTAGACTGGGAACGCATTATTACTCATTATTTTGTGCTTTAACTATTGAAAAATCATGAAAATTTGAGCAAGTCTTCTAAGGATTTTTGAAAAAAAAACTATGTTTCTATGTCAGTGGTGCTCAAGCTTTTTCATTTGAAGGACCCCCAAAATGATATATATTTGGCCACGGACCCCCATCTCAAAATATTTAGTTCCAGGGACCCCCCCAGGAGCCAAATTTGAGTTAAAAAAATACATATATTCAAATATTTGCACGCATTTTCACTACTTTTCAAAAATAGCAGATCTACAAGCTCGCAGCTGTGAGCTTGTATATCTGCTATTTTTCAATAGCTAAAGCATAAAATAATTAAGGCCCCTCCACCTTGGGCCCTAGTAACTCAGTCCTACTTTTCCCCCCCTTGTGACGCCCCTGGACGATAGTGTTGTCAGCAACACTACTGTCAATGTGGCCTTAAGTTCCACCTTCATCATAAACGTGCATGTGCAGTATAGCACTGCTAGAGCAGCACAGTATTGCATGAGCTACAACTAGAAAAAGTGCTCCTCGGAGCACAGGTCTCCGCCAGGTCAGGTGGGCTAGCGATGTTCGGAATTCAACCAATCAGGATGGAATATAAAAATCACACTCGTGTGAACTGAGCGGTGGTGTGTGTGTGTGTGTGTGTGTGTGTGTGTGTGTGTGTGTGTGTGTGTGTGTGTGTGTGTGTGTGTGTGTGTGTGTGTGTGTGTGTGTGTGTGTGTGTGTGTGTGTGTGCAACAGCGCCCCTCCCTTAACATGTGTGGTCAGAAAAGGTTACTGCAGGGCCAGGCTACGGACACGGAGACATACATACATACAGACAGACAAACAGACAAACAGACAGACAGACCCACACACACGGCCACGTATAGGAGCGTTGTGACCACCGCTCAAAAATTCAGACGGATCCGTCTGGACCACACATGGACAAATGACATGATCAGCTTGCCATGGGTGTGGTTCCTATTGAATGAAAGATTAACTATTTCTAAAAGAAATACAATATTTACAGTATATTTCATTTTTAATGTTAGTTAGTTATATAGGGCAATTATAATGTATTAAGGCATATAAGGCTTATTAGCCAGGGATTAGGAGTTTTTCTTTGCCTGTGTCCCTATCCTGTTTCACTTTAGAAGTACTCTATATCATGATACAGAAGTTAGATACTCACAAAATGATATTTTTGTTTCATCTTAAAGGGATAGTTCACCCCCAAAGTGTAATTTCTTTCTATCAATTACACACCCCGTGGAGACTTGAATTCATGGATATTTTTTTGTTTTGTCGAATTCCTAAGGCAATACTTTGAAGAGACTCTTTGTGTCTCCATACGGAACAAAGCAGGCTCTTTGTGAGACACTGCTGGTCATCAAATTAATGGCTTACAGATGTGACAGAAACAAATAAATATCCATGAATTCAAGTCTTCATGGGTTGATAGAAAAGAGTAATTTTTTGGGTGAACTATCCCTTTAAGCAGGCAGCTGTGCACTGTGATAGTGACTATATGTTGCTTTCTGAGAGCTCATCCTTTAAGGACAACACAGCTTTGACGCAGACTCTCCACTGTAATAGCCTGTAAGTCCTTCTGTCCAGCCGAGCCGTGTGTGTGTGTGTGTGTGTGTGTGTGTGTGTGTGTGTGTGTGTGTGTGTGTGTGTGTGTGTGTGTGTGTGTGTGTGTGTGTGTGTGTGTGTGTGTGTGTGTGTGTGTGCGCGCGTGCGTGCGTGTGTGTGTGTGTGTTTCAAGTACAGGCTGTGATCCAGGGGTCAGGGAGCAGGTGGCTGCTGCTCTTGTGTAGCTGTCTGTGTGTTTGTGAACGCATGTGTGGGCACATGCACTTGCACGTGCACTTGCAGCCCATTGACCTTAGTCTGTGCACACTTGACGGGGTGAGCAGAGGAGACAGCGAGAGAGCATTGAGAGGAAAAAAATAAGAGAAGAAACAGAGTGCAGATTAGAATGAAATGTTGGGGCTAATACTGTGTGTGTGTGTGGTGTGTAATTGAGCTGTTCCTTCCCAGCTCGGATGTGACATGTGGCCGTGGGACAACACATCCAGCACCAGCAACACACAATGCTACCCTTTTCCGCAGTCAATCTCCAGAAGTGTGTGTGTGTGTGTGTGTGTGTGTGTGTGTGTGTGTGTGTGTGTGTGTGTGTGTGTGTGTGTGTGTGTGTGTGTGTGTGTGTGTGTGTGTGTGTGTGTGTGTGTGTGTGTGTGTGTGTGTGTGTGTACAGGTGCCCCACTCTCCCTCCACAGCCTGTGGCAGCCGGGAAAGTTAATTGGCAGCATCTGCTGTCTGAGAGCCCGAGCGCCCAGCTCTCCTCTGCCACAACCGCTCCTCCCCTCATCCACTTCCTCCTTCCTTCCTTCCTTCCTTCCTTCCTTCCTTCCTTCCTTCCTTCCTTCCTTCCCTTGCCCCACCCTGTATTTGCCCCCCACCCCGGGCACAATGGCACATGGTGCCACCAGTCTGGCTACAAGCTGTTGTTGTGGTGTGTTTACTGTATATGTGTGTGTGTGAATTTCATGCTTATGTGTATGCTAGTGTTTACGTGTGTGTGTGTGTGTGTGTGTGTGTGTGTGTGTGTGTGTGTGTGTGTGTGTGTGTGTGTGTGTGTGTGTGTGTGTGTGTGTGTGTGTGTGTGTGTGTGTGTGTGTGTGTGTGTGTGTGTGTGTGTGATGTTTGGGAGTATAGAGGAGACAGACCTCCAGCTGCCTCCCCTGTGCCAGGGGAAATGTGGGCAGACAGGCTGGCATCTCTGTGCCAGGTCGGCAGGGCCCTAAGGAAGAATGGAGAGCAGGGAGAGAACCAAGGGACCAGGCTGGGGGAAACAAAGGTGTCTCTGTGTGTGTGTGTGTGTGTGTGTGTGTGTGTGTGTGTGTGTGTGTGTGTGTGTGTGTGTGTGTGTGTGCGTGTGCGTGTGCGTGCGCGCGTGCGTGATAAAAATCATTGACACATCTCTCCACAGACAAAATATTACCTTTCCTTATAGATAACTCTATGCGCTCATTTCTGGCCCCATGTGCGATGATCTCATGATGATGACATCAGAGTGACCTCATGCTGGGCCACCTCCACTGGGCCTCTGTAATGAAGTGCTGCAGAAGTTAGGTGTGTCATCATGTCATCCAAAGGCACTCAGTGGTTCCTTAACCACTGTTCAGGTCCTTGCTGTTGGGCAGAAACTTTGTATCTCGGGGGTGGCATAGCTCAGGGGTAGAGAAACGGTCATTAGAGCACGAAGGGTTCCCAGTTCGAATCCGGGCTCCCCCTGTATTAATGTCGAAGAGTCCTTGAGCAAGACTCTGAACCCCTAGTTGCTCCCGGTGAGCAGGTTGGTGCCTTGCATGGTTTCCTCTGCCATCGGTGTGTGAATGGGTGAATGTATGTAGGCATATGTCTATGTATAGCGCCTTGGATAAAAGCGTTATATAAATGCACCATTTATCTCCATATTTTCACTTTTATGTTTTTTTCGTAAATCAATGCACTACTTTGTCATGTGTTGCATTAAAGCAGTGAAAATAGCCGATCGAATATTTTCGGTATTTTAGAAACATTTGGAAAGTGAAAGTTAAAGTAGTATATTCTGTGGTTTTTATAACATTTATAGAAACCACAGACTATACTACTTTAACTTTGCACTTTTCATTGATTCAATATTTAATATTGAATCAATGAAAAGTGTTAAATAATAATAATAATAACTACATTGGATTCAATGGAATGCAGATTCTTTTTTCCCCCCATTTTCTGAAAAGTAACAGTTTAGGTTTAAGACATACTGTAAGTGGTTTCCCGCCTGACAGCGTATAAGTGGTACTTTGAGGTATGGACATATTATTAGTACTTCTGTAATGGAAGTGTTATTAATACTTCTGTACGTGCAATGATGTTTTTCTAACTTCATTGCCAGCTGGATTTATACAACAGCAGACCATTATCATCAGTGTATGATACAGTATGAGCTCATCCCTGAGTGGAATTTGATCAAAAGTGATTTCAGATCGTATCATGCGTGTTGCATTGCCTGCAGTGCAACTTCAGGCCCTGGAGACGATGATCTCATCTGTGTGTGACCTTACCACACACACACACACACACACACACACACACACACACACACACACACACACACACACACACACACACACACACACACACACACACCGAGTGTGTGTGTGTAGTACACACAGAGTAGAATACACGAGCATGGGGACTCTTCCTTTTTTCCGTTGTCATTACTGGTGTGACTGGTGTGACTGGTGAGTCACTGCCATAAGTAGAGTCAGTGAGTCACTCACTCAGCAACTGAGTGAGTGACTCACTGACAATGACTGATGACTGAAACAGATCTCACAGTGTATGATCGCTTGTCTTCTATGTCAGTAATTCTCATTCTATTGCAAATTGCCCCCCAAACAATATTGGCAAAACACTAAGATTTGAATTATAATATGATATGAAAAAAATACTATTCCAGAAATAATTTAATGGTATTTCTTTCTTTAAAACCTTTTAAAATGTGTTTTCATTCTGATCTGATATTGATAAACAGCAGCGTAATGTTTACTGGCCTACGTTAGTTCCATTGATCCAAGCCAGAACACAATAGAACTTTGTTGAAATAAACATGCTCTGAAGATGGAGGCAGTGCACCCACCTGACTACTTAACTGTTAACACTTGGTCAGATGGGTGGGTTGTGCTTTCAAGGTTTTCAAGTGGGCCCTGATCCAGAAATAGCCTGGAAACCAGACGAATCTGCCATTGCAAAAAAGATTAAGAAGAAGAAACTAGAAAAGAAAACTTCTACGAAATTTTAAGTGTGCCTGCAGCTCGCTAAGTGTGTGCATTTAATCTATTTATTTTACTGCTTCTAACACGCTCGGTCTGACATTCAGCGTGCTGCTGCGTAAAGTTCGTCCACTATGTTGCTATTGCGCACAGGGTTTTGGGTGATGTAGTTGTATTCTCCCAAAACAAAATAGACACAATTCTTTGCAGAATTTAATTGGCTATAAGATGTGCCAGTCATCAGAACAACCTGCTGCCATTGGCGCTGAATATATGGCCCAGGAAACAGGGGCATGCACTTCCTCTGACCACAGCCTATTGGTTGCTATTGGGGGACTGGGAGGCGACTGGCATAGGACTAGAAGCTCCAATTGGGTGAAATGAAGTGTCAACCATCGTTGTCATCGTTTGGAGGCCTTTTTGATACTACTCAATTGTAATACTGAAAACCTGAACTGGTGAAAAAATGTGAAGGATTGTCATTGTCTGACATCACGTTTGTATCCGCGGAACCACGCCTGTTAGCTGCATTTCATTTCTTGTTGAACATTTTATAGCTCATTAACCCCTAACCAAATGGAACCGTAAGACATTTGTGCACTCTCGGAGTTACAATTGGAGAAACTAGAAAAGAAAATTTCTACGAAATTTTAAGTGTGCTTGCAGCTCGCTAAGTGTGTGCAACCTTCTGTAACGGTTGGTGTTAACATTAGCGTTAGATTTCTTTTGGTGTTAGCATTAGCGGTAGATTAGCTTTAGATTTTTTAACATTAGCATTCTTTGCATTAGCTTTAACATTATCGACTGTACGACAAACGGTTCATGAGATATAGAGGCACTTCCTGTTTGGCAAAGGGCACTTCCTGTTTGGCGAAGGAAGCACCAATTAAGGTTAAGGACTCTTAATAAAGCCATATAACGCCACCCACGTGTCTGTACGACAAACGGTTCATGATATATAGAGGCACTTCCTGTTTGGTGAAGGGTACTTCCTGTTTGGCGAAGGAAGCACCAATTAAGATTAAGGACTCTTAATCAAGCCATATGACGCCACCCACGCGTCTGTAAAACAAACGGTTCATGAGATATA
>NC_137810.1:24705938-24710938 GCF_963921795.1 Nannobrachium achirus | reverse complement strand
TTGCCCTGCTGCCCCACAGCGTGCAGGGGGCCTGTGGCTCCTAGCACACACACACACCCTTTTCATTTAGATGGAGGAAAGTTCTTCTTAAGCCTGTATCAGAGTGTACGGTGGAGAGCTATCCACTGCAAATTTGAGGTGGAAAGCTTTCCACCTCAAGTCAGAAAATAAGTGCAGGCCATCATAGTCACGGCCCACGGTGAAGTCCTTTACCCCGTCTAGACCGGTTCAGGTCGACCACTCAGTGAACGGGGTGTAGAGCCTGTCTGTCTGATAGTAAAAACAGAGAGATGTGTTGGAACTCGCGGTGGAAAGCTCTCCACCGTGAGGAATGATGTAACGTTGTAGTTTCATGACTCAAAAAGACTCGAAAAGACTACACAATACGGGCTTAACACCAGGCATTTAGCACACTGGTTCCCAAACACTGGGGCGACTCAAGTAAAAATCACATTCTTTTCCTACATTTCAAAAAATATATAATAATATGTTTCAAAATGTGACATTTTTTTAATAGACAATCTATAGAGTAAGCTATGTATAACATGTTAGCCAAAGTATAAAATAGGGCTTTAGTGGGAATGTTTTGTAATAATAATCTAAATCTATGAAGTAACTTAAAAATAAATCTGTATCAAGTGATTGTAGTGGAGTAAAAAGTTGATCTTGTTTCCTTTGAGATGAAAGTATAAAAAAATGGAAATACTCAAATAAAACTACCTCAAAAGTGTACTTATGAACAGTACTTGAGTAAATGAACTCATTACTTCCCACCACTGTCCACTGCTTATATGAAACACAGACAATCTTTAATTATACATTTCTGTTCGATGTAAACTGTTAAATATTAATTTATGATGCATAGACTTGGGCCTACAGTATATCCATAGTTGCTGCATTACTCACGTCACCTCTGTTTATACAGGGTGTCATTGAAAGGACAAAACTTAAAACGTGTTCACTCGGTCTGTGTGTGTCTCTGGCAATGGGTTCTGTGTTAACTTACACAGTGCATGGCTCTGAGCTCTCTAGAACAGCTTGGTAAGAGTTAGTAGAGCTGTGGCCCTCTACTGGCCACTGAGAGCATTGTAACAGTTCAATGGTGTCTATCATGTGTCCTTGTATTGAAATGAAACACATGGGGATGCCGTGTTATAACACTCTTCAGAGAGTACTCATGTGCACTAAAAAAGAATTAGAATTGTGAAAAGTAGCACTTTGTACAAATGAGAAAACCCACATGGATTCTAAAAACATCTCATGTTTAACACAAAAAAGCTGAATATTTGAGGTGACAAACAACATGCCACACTCACAAAGAGATAACACTAAAACTTGTGGGACAAAGTTAGGGAAGATTATCCACAGAGTTCTGCTGTACCTTCCTTTGTCCAATGTCAAGCATGTTCCCCATAACCTCACGTCTTAAAGCACATTAGTTAGAGCAGGCTCTGTAAATCATCTGCCGTCTTCATCTCTATATGCCATCTCAGGGCTGATAAACAGCATTCCATGTGAATATATGAGCGCTGTGCATCTCCTCCTGTGCGGGGCTATCAGATTTAATGTGGCAGAGATTAAGGATTTGAGACATGGGTGTCTCGCTTGTGTGTGTGTGTGTGTGTGTGTGTGTGTGTGTGTGTGTGTGTGTGTGTGTGTGTGTGTGTGTGTGTGTGTGTGTGTGTGTGTGTGTGTGTGTGTGTGTGTGTGTGTGTGTGTGTGTGTGTGTGTGTGTGTGTGTGTGTCACTATTAAGAGACATACTGTACTGTAGGTGCCTTTCTGCTGTTTGCTATTGCTACTTTTCAAGTGATTTGTTTTTCATTTCTTCTTTTTCTACTTTTTTTTAAACAGCCTTTTGTTTTACGATTGTCACGTCATTACACTGTGAACCTCGGCTAGTATTGACAGAGATTGCTTATTGACTAACTAATACATTTATAACTCATTCAGGTCCAAGAGTTGCCGACCGTGGAATTAGGCAATTTTGGGAACAAATAAAAGAGCAAATTCACACTTAATCAAATAGAACTGTGGATATTAGCACGCACACCGGATACCAGACATGTGGCGCCGGCATAAAAGGCCATCTGATAGAATTATCCCTCCTGGGTGTTTGGAAGCTAACAGCAGCTGAGAATATCTAATTTTGTCATGTTCCGACCCCATCACAGTGCTGCTGCTGGCCTGAGAAGGAAGCCAACCGCCAGTTGTCTCCACAGGCATACGTCCCTCAGCACTCTTAGAGGGAAGCCTTTAAGTCCGAAGTATTATAGCATCCTGCAAAAACCTTGCTTTTCTGTTACCCACAAGATCTCACCGATAACATTAAATCCAGCCATTTCACATACAGTAATCAGCTCGCTCTGTTAATGCACATCTCCTTTTGCTTCATACCTTTATGCCTACATCCACTCTACTTCAAAAGGTTACAATTAGCATCAGAAAATGGATAGTGAAAGTGACTCAGCCCATAGATGATACCGTTCACTTATAGTGTCTCGCTGGTACTGCGTCAGTTATAAAGATGGGATTCATGGCTTTTTGAAGTGAGCCGGATCTCTGGGATCCGTTTCTTTCAAAGAGCTGTTCAAAAGACTGTCTCATTTTAGTTACTTTAGTTATTTAGTTACTTTTTAGATATTGATTATAATTACAAAGCACTTCAGCCTTATATACATTTTAACCATATATAGGCTATACATTTCCACCATTTGAAAATAGCCGATCTACAAGCTCACAATGCATCACGTTGTGATGCATTGTGAGCTTGTAGATCTGTTATTTTCAAATGTTTTTTTTTTCCTACATTTTATTAATTGGAAAACTTGTGAAATTGGACATTTTGCATAATGAGTACTTTGGTACTTTAAAGGCCCGCTGACATGCCCCGAAATTATAATAGTATGATACAGTAGGCCACGTGGTCTCTCTGAAAACGGTCTGAAACAGTCTGAAACTCATGTCACAGTGCAATCTGCCCCTCGCCCCCCAACAACAGCTGACCAGTACACTAAGTAGTTTAAGTACAGTCAATTAATTTGATCTCTACATTGCAGTACATTGCAGATTTTTTGTACTTTTCCCACCACTGTTTTTTCAAAGAGCCGTTCAAAAGACCCATCTCTTGTCAGCTAGGAGGCTGCGTTTAGGTGCGGCTACATGAGTGCATGAGGCTTCTCTCCTCTCCGCCGCGTTGAATGAGTCACGAATGAGACTGATGTTCTGACGGAGCCTCCGTATGATGTGCCTTCACACGCGTATATGGTAGACATGCCAAATGACAAGGACGCATGATTAAATGACAAAGGTTGCCTAGGAACACAGTACTACAGGAAAGTATCCTTGCGTCTGATTTGCATTCAAATAAACGATAAATGGGAGCAAGTAAACATACAGGTCTTAGGGTGTGCTATGTAATCATGTACACAAACACATGCACGCGTGCGTGCACGAATGAACTCACGCACGTACACACACATACACAGGCTTATCCTCAGATGTTTGGGAACCTATTTTCTGCTTGGCTTGGTATGCAAAACAAGAACGCTGTGCCATGTTTTAACAACAATGAGGCTATCTAACATCTGGCATCAATTTAGAGTGCCAAGAAATATTGACTCTTCATTTGATATACGTAGTATCATGGAGAGGGAAAATAATACACACACACACACGCACGCACGCACGCACGCACACACACACACACACACACACACACACACACACATATAAACATACAGTATATATATATATATACTTCAGTGTGAAATGTTTGCTGGAGTGAGTGTCTATTTGATTTAAATTACCCAGCCTAGTGTGGATGTGTGGGGCTTGACAGCAGCTGTATGGACATATTGGAAGACACTTAACCTTCCCAACATTTGACAGCATGAACATTTGACAAGCTCCAAGGGGGAATAGAGAAGGCATAGAGTTGAGTTGATGTGTGTTTTTTTATGTTTAATTCCTGTGTGCACACATTGCGTTTGCGTCCGCATGCATCAGTTTGCTGGTGTATCGGCCAAGCGTGTTTGTGTGTGCATGCCTGCATGTGCACACAGACCCTCTTTTGCACACATCCTTGACTGTTTGGCCTACTGCATTTGTATATCGTTGTCATATATTGTTTTTGTTGTTTTTCTTTGTAAATGAATGCCCTTCTTTCGCACTAAAAAAGTGAAAATAGTTGATCTCCAATCTCACAACACATTGTAGATCGGCTAGTGTGTGTGTGTGTGCGTGCGTGCGTGCGTGTGTGCGTGTCTCATTCCCTCTGTGCGCCTGGAGTGAGCAGCAGTGACTGGCGTGCCCTCTACGCTTGATTGATTTGGATATATAGACAAGATGTCGCCCGAATGAAAGCTACCAATTTATGAGCCTTCATCTGGGGACTTCAGAGGAAAGCCGCTGACGTTGAAATCAGAGCGGGGTTTTTGTAGCTGCCAACAGTTCAGAAGTGTAAAAGCCCAGGCAGGCACAGTGACACCTCACGCTGCCTCCGTTTTGGTGTTGTTGTTTTTTTCCTCCTCTCCTTTCCCCGCTATCTCTGTCTGTCTCTGAATCTCCATTGATCTTCTTGTTTGTCTCTGTAAAGACGGGATGAGGCATTCTGGAAGTCATTAACTTGTCCAACAAGCCTGTGAGACAAACAATGACCTTGATTGAACTCACGGTTACTCCTTGCAGCCGCTGGTCTGTACGTACTTGTTTGTATTGTCTGTACGTGTGTGTGTGTGTGTGTGTGTGTGTGTGTGTGTGCGTGCGTGCGCGCGTGCGTGCGTGCGTGCGTGCGTGCGTGTGTGTGGACCATTGCCCTTTTTTATATAACGCCACCAGGAGGCCGACTTATGTAAAACACATTCTTTGACATTACAGTATCTCTATAGTGATCTGATCAAGACGGATTTGTCAGATATTTCATATACTATCCCATATATTTCATATTCTATCCCAGATATTTCATATTCTATCCTAATTAGCTAACTTTGGCTTCCAAAG
>NC_137810.1:24695938-24700938 GCF_963921795.1 Nannobrachium achirus | reverse complement strand
ATTTGAGAAACACTGTATTAGAACACATACAACCTCCCGGGTGTCTGAAAGTGAACGTATAACTGTGTGCCCTTTCCCGTCCTCCCTTGTTTGCTCGGTGGGGAAGGGGGGATTGGGGGGGTGGCGTTCCATCACAGTTAGTGCAGTGCGGTCTGTACTGTTTGTTGATTATCAGGCCCTGTTTCTATCACAGGCCTGATAGCATCTTCATCCCGTCTCGCTGCCAGAGCTCGCTATAGCCAGCCACAGCATCACACAGCCACGCCGCCACCGCTAACACCGCTAGCCAACGCCCCTGCCTCTATATCTCCGTATCAGGGCCCAGATCTGCTACTCTGCTCTCTCATCTTCTCCTTATCTCCTTATTCCACCTTTCCTCCTCCCAACTCTCTCTGTCTCTCTCTCTCTCTCTCTCTCTCTCCTCCAAATCCCTAATCGCTCTCGCTCCCTGTCTTCTCCTGTTTTTATCGCCCGCTCTCGGAGAGACGGACAGCGACAAAGTCAGTGTTGCGGGCGGCGGGGAGGTTTCCTGCTTGGTCGTGTGCGTGTGAGGCTATAGTCACTCCATCGGACAAGACAAAGACATTTGAACATGGAGGTTAGATAGAAGGAACAGAGAGGATAATGTATAATGACATAAGAGAGAGAGCGAGAGAGAGAGAGAGAGAGAGAGAGAGAGAGAGATTACCAAGTGGCTACCACGTGTATTTTATATTAATTATATTTTGAGGATATATTTCCAGGTTAAAAAATGTGTCATAGACCCGTTTCTTGTTTACAAACATTGAGACTAAATGCACAGGTGACTGTATCATGTAATCAATTCCCACCAATCCCCAAACCTGTTGTTTTGGGGAGCGCTGGTTTCATTGGCTCATTTCGTACCGACCTGCGCGCGCATCTAGGTTTTTATCAGTGTAACGTGGACCAGAAATGTGTCTATTTGGACTATGTATTTATTCGTTTATTTTTTACGTTTTGAAGCATATCTGTGATTTTGTTTTACAGAAAGTTCCCTACTTGGGGAGATAGACTTATGCAGGTGTGCGCACGCACACGCACGCACGCACGCACGCACGCACGCACGCACGCACGCACGCACGCACGCACGCACGCACGCACGCACACACACACACACACACACACACACACACACACACACACCACAGAACAGAACAGTTGAGTAAGCAGAGAGTCCCCCTGGACTACAGCAGTAGTGTCCCATTCCCCATTGATTGTCTGGGAGGTGCTCAGCTCTGATCAGTCTGATGCACCCCTTCCTGGGCATGACACACACACACACACACACACACACACACACACACACACACACACACACACACACACACACACACACACACACACACACACACACACACACTGAAACACTCACACTCACTACACCACTCACACACACATATTGTACGTAGATAGGATGATTCCCCAACCAACTTATAGACATCAAGTCAGTGTATTCTAAGTTAAGGCTTTTGCCCCCAAGTGAGATTGTGTTAAAGTCACCATGAAATGGTATTCAGAGCAATTTTGGCGTCCTTTGTTTTGACGTATCTCCGCATGAAACAGGATATTGAGGCAGGAATTAATGCTGAGAGGGACTTATTGAATGGTGTTATCCGTCAAGGAAAGAAAAGGTGCCTATCCCATTGTACTGTATACTGTCCATAGTTGGAAAATGCTTTTTGCAAATTCTAGAGTCGGCACTTAATACCATCCATTTCAATTTCAACTGAATCGTGACCACAGCATTTTTAGAATGGGAAACAATATTTTTGGGGACTGACAAATTGTGAGAATGCAATCATTCTGTACACATTTGATGCAGATTTCTTCAACAACATTTGGCTATTTTCTTAGTAGAGAGAAGGATAGCATTTCAAGATAACAAATACAGTATGAAATGTAAAAAAAAATCTTTTACCTTTTTAATTAACTTTTCTTTAATACCGTTTCATGTGATCTTTAAATGAAAGTGGTTGATATTGATTTTGAACCAGAAAGTTGCTTATTGCTTATATCACCTTCACCTCTAAACACTGTTTTCCTGTTACTGTAGGTGTAAAATGTAACAGTGAAAGCAGCGATACAAAGAATATCATGGCAAAGGATCAAGTAAAGCAATATAGCACACACATGATTATGGTTTAAATAAAGAACTGACGGCAATGTTCCTTAAGAACTTGCACTGTATACGTCCTTTACTGGAATCCCCCATGGTTCTATATTATGTCCCTCGCTTTGCCCCAAATAGCCAATATACAAGCCTGTAGATCTGCTGTTTCCGTTGACTGATAACCCCAGAATAGGGATGCTAGAGATCATTTGGTTAAAGACAAACCATCAACAGTGGTTTGTGACACAAGTGTCTAATGTTTTGTAAAACACATTTAGAAGTGTCCACCTCTAATTAGACTTTTTGTTTTGAATGAATAATTAACTAGCCTATAAAAACATTTCCTTTAGAATAGAGGGTATGCGCATGACATCACTGTTGCTGGAAGTTATGTGGGAACACGCCTACTGAGTGGCAAAAAAAGAATTTCTGCCATTGACAGCCCATACATCCAAACAGAAAAGTCCTATCTGATTGTATTAAACCAAGTTAACTCACCAACATTGCGGCTGTACCGAAAGCTTGAATTATCCTCTTTCTATCTGCACATTTTTTGTTTCATAAAAATCCACCATAGGCATGTTATGAGGTACTTTCTGTCAAGACATTCTGTGCAGGTTTTTATTTTTCCAAGTGTCAGAGTTTGGAAGCACTCGTTTTCTGCATCATCCTGCTGCCTCCTGCATTATGTGCAAATTAGAAACAGGTGGTATGCAGGGCCATTGAGTGATTTGCAACTAACACTTCCAAACTCCAACACTCCATGCTGCTCAATGTTTTGCCACTCAGTCTAGATTAGGGGGGGCGGGTCCCAGTGGACTTGCATACCCTCTATTAGAGTTTCCAGTCTATAGTGGTTATGAATATTAGTTGGATTATTATTATTACCCTTATTACTATTATTATTATTATTACTAGAAGCTGGGCCGCCCTTCGGGCGGCCCAGCGTCTAGTCGGCGACCTGGCCAACTCGGGAACGACGGGCGGCCCAGCGTCTAGTCGGCGACCTGGCCAACTCGGGAACGATGTAAATAGGGAAGGAATGCCCCGCCCTTTAATGCAAACCCCATTATACCTGTTGTCATAGGACCCGTTTTGACCATCTGTTTGCCTGTGTCCATTTATGCCCATATATGGAGATATCTGTTATCTGTCTGTCTGTCAGCGTCCATTTTATGTCCATATATGGAGATCACTGCAGATATAGTTCTGGGTCCATTTTATGCCCATATATGCCCATATATGGAGATATCTGTCTATTTGCATCCATTTCATGCCCATATATGGAGATCTCTGTATCTGTCTGTCTGTGTCCCTTTATGCCCGTATATGGAGATCTTTGTGATTCTGCGTAAATTTTATGCCCATATATGCCATTTGCGTCCATTTTATGCCCATTTATGGAGATCTCTGTATCCGTCTGTCTGTGTCCCTTTATGCCCGTATATGGAGATCTTTGTGATTCTGCGTCCATTTTATGCCCATATATGCTATATATGGAGATATTCAGAGATTTTTTGTTGACTCATGTGGCGTACGTGATGTCAGAGCCTTTTATGAAGTGATGTCACAATGAGTCAGAGCTTTCGCCGATTTCCTCCGGAACAGCCTGATGTCAACAATCAACCCCGCATAAGGAGATTCTGAACGTTTCGCGCCGGTTCGGGAAAACCGCGCGTCGGGTCGGGTCGAGACCCGGCACTGCACTCCGTGCCGCGGCGGGGAACGCGCGTGCCGAATCTGAAGCCGGTGGGACGAAGGGTTCTCGAGATACGCGGATTACAGACACACACACAGACAGACAGACAGACACACACGCAGAGACTTCTCGCATTTATAGATAGATTATTATTATTATTTAATTTTACTTTGAAGGGTTCACTTTGACAGGAAATGATGCATCTGGAACAATGGTGAAATGTTTGGTGAGGGGTGGGCTGGGAAGCATAACGTATTTGGCCACATATTTATTTATTGAGGGGTTATTTCGGGACATTATAGCAATTATTGGACCTCTCTGAAGTGTGCGGTCCATCCTGTGTTGCAGGGAAAGGCTTCCAGCCAAGAATGTGTACTACTACCGCTGTCCCGACCACCGGAGGAACTACGTCATGTCCTTCGCCTTCTGCTTTGACCGGGAGGATGACGTCTACCAGTTCGCCTACTGCTACCCGTACACCTACACCAGGCTACAGCACTACCTGGCAGGCCTGGAGCGCAGGAACCTGCCCTACCTGCAGAGGGAGCAGTTGGGACTCAGCGTGGTGAGTTGGGTGGGGGGCGAATAGGGAATCTCTGGGGCCAAGAATAGAGAAAGTATACATGTTTGGTTGTTGCATTGTGGCGTGTGTGCGTGTTTGGAATGAGGGAGTGGTTGTGGACAGTCAGAGAATCGTACGGTGGAGGGGGAGCTCCTGTGTGTGTGTGTGTGTGTGTGTGTGTGTGTGTGTGTGTGTGTGTGTGTGTGTGTGTGTGTGTGTGAGTGTGAGAGAGAGAGAGAGAGAGAGAGAGAGAGAGATAGAGTCAGAGAGGGACATGCCTCCTGGTCATAACTTCAGCCTCTGATGTTATTATTAGGACCAGACCTGAGAGATGAAGACACTACAGGTCTATGAGTGAGTGAGTATGTGTGTGTGTGTGTGTGTGTGTGTGTGTGTGTGTGTGTGTGTGTGTGTGGGTGTGTGTGTGTGTGTGTGTGTGTGTGTGTGTGTGTGTGCGCACATATTATTTCTGTTTCCAACTTATTTCAGTTTTATGTGTGTTTCTATTTGTGTGTGCGTGCGTGCGTGCATGCATGCATGTGTGCGTGCGTGCGTGCGTGTGTGCGTGCGCGTGTGTGCATGTAATCAGCTGAGCTCTCACCTCGGCA
>NC_137810.1:24678438-24690938 GCF_963921795.1 Nannobrachium achirus | reverse complement strand
CACAGAAGCGCGCCCCTGCACTTCACGCTTCACTGCCTTCACCGGCCGGTCCCTCACGTCCCCCACTCGAGGGCACGCTCCACAGGTCCGCCCGCTGACACTAGTGTAACGTTTAGCAGACTGGGTGGGGAAGTTCGCCTCCAACCGGTAGACGAACCCCTGCCTCCGACTCAGCAGACAAGGCAAGCAACCTGCAACACCAAGAGAGCTACTGTAGCTCCCTTGGCGGAGCGAGTTGCGTCCGGATCTCTTGCGGGGTCGTTACAATATAAACAACAGACAACAATTAACTTAAAGCCATACTGTGTAAGTTGCCCAACTAGTGGTCATTAGCCCTATAGCAAACCGCGGTCGCGTCCGCGTCTTTCGTCCGTTTTTCGTACCTTCAGACCCCCGCGTCTGCCTCCACCTCGCTGAGATCTATCTTTTAAGGGGTCCCTTGTTCCTGTGCGTTCAGTAATTCCAGAGATACGGACTCCTTCACCCTGCCTGGTAGGCGAAATTACCTAGAGAAGGGATGGTACAAACGGGCGACAACAAATATGGCTGCCATAGCGACCCCACTTCAAGATGCGCTGTGATTGGCCGGCAGTTGTATAACCCTCGCTGTGATTGGCCGGTAGTGTGATGACGCAATTTTGGCGCGAGATCCGGTCCACGGCAAGGATCTCAGTTTACATATAGAGAAGGCTTTACAGGCTGAAATTCACGGCGCGGATCTTCTAAAACTTTTGTGATTTAATAGTTAGGAGAATTTTAAGATTTGTTTTATAAAAAAAGTTACATAGTACAACTTTAAAGTGATCCCTGACTATTAAGCCATGTAGGCCTTGATATGTTATAATAACCCTCTTTAACCAAAATATACTATTTAAAACACTTGCAATATATTCCTTTGAGAGAAAAAAAAGTTATATTTTCAACCCATGGGGGGAGCCATTGCACTGTTCGTCGCATACAGTGATGACGTAGACAATGCATTTTGGCTGGTCGGGCCCATAGGGTTAATATGGAACGTCAAAACAACGTTCTCTTTACAATATTTAAAACATTGTCTTGAAGCTCAGATTAACTGTAGTTAGTAGTGCGGTGCTTTTCTGTTCTGTTCATATAAAGTAGGATGTTTTGCCGTGCCTGTAAGTGTTTAATTCAACATCTAAAACTTGTTTACACCGCCATTTTAAATGGGCCCGTCCAGCCAAAATGCATTGTCTACGTCATCACTGCATGCGACGAACAGTGCAATGGCTCCCCCCATGGGTTGAAAATATAACTTATTTTCTCTCAAAGGAATATATTGCAAGTGTTTTAGTGGTATATTTTGGTTAAAGAGGGTTATTATAACATATCAAGGCCTACATGGCTTAATAGTCAGGGATCACTTTAACTTAACTCCTAACTAACAAAAGGGGAGAAAAGGGTGAGCCCCAAAAGAATGCTACCCACCCCTACCAGCCCCTGGCTGTAGATACTAGTTCAATCTCTTTGCATAATACAATTAACAATGGTGTGGTTTCTGGGAGAGGAGAACGCAGGAGCTGGTAACCACCAGCCTCTTATACACTTCCTGGTAGGCTGCAACTCAATCATCCACTCAACTTATTCACTCAGCTCTCACACCTGCCACATATGTCACTCCACAGGAGCACCTCACACAAGGATATACAGAGGGTTGCTAAACACATTATGACATGCATGAAGACCCCATGGGACGTAACTAGGGATGGGACGATATGAACGTTTCATATCACGATTATTGTGACAAAAGAAATTGCGATTTATGAGATTATCGCAATAATCAAAATCCATTATCCCGGGGCGGAACACTTGTAGATCGGCTTGTAGATCGGACATTTGATAGAGAGTGGAAAAAAGACTATCAAGTACGTATATTATTACCTTTTACCAATTATGGAGGGTTTAAGTGGTACTGTAGCTCGGCAAATAAAAAGTGTATTGATCCCAGCGCATGACGGAGGACGATATCAGGATAAATTAAATCTCCACAATACGATGTTTTCTGTCACGATAAACGATAATATCGCTTATCATCCCTAGCGGTAACAGTGGGTTAGAAATTGAAACATTGACTGCATTGACTTTGACATTGAATTTTGCACATTATTATATTGACATCAAAGACAGTGACACCACTTATGGTCAAAAGTAGTTGATAGATGCCACTCTACTTTCTCTCACTACTTGGCACTGGGGCTACTCATGAATGGCTCTCTGATTGGTTTAAAATGGAGAGAACCCTCCAACCAAGTCTGCCTGCCACTGAATCGTTCATACTGTAGCTGAATAGACTGAATAACTAGAGCCTGAATAGCCAATCAGCAGTCTTTATCGTCTGGATGAGGCAGTATCATACACTGGAGGTGAATGGAAGCCCATTAGCTCACAACTTGCATGACAAAAGTTCTAGGAATGCCTCAACATGCGGGTTTGACCTCCATACCATAAAGAGACAAGCACATTGAATATCTGGAAGCAGATAGTGTTCACTCAAGTGGAATTAATGATTAGCTTCCTACAGCCAAATGGGAATTCCTTTATCGTCTGAACACACTCAGCTCTATTATTTCACCTCGGCTCAAATCTATTTGAAGGATGAAACACTGGTGCTTGCTAGATGACAAATATGCAGGAATCTAGAAATATGCACATTTACAGAGCGTAGTAACAGCACTCGATGACGTCGACCTCATATAAGTCAAGCAAGCTTGTTTATTTTCTCTGAAAAAAAGAAAAGAAATGAGGGTTTTCTTTTTGTCATGCTTTTTTGTCTTCCTCTTTTTTTCTTTTGTTTTTCATAATAGCCTTTCCTGCCAGGCCACATGGGCATTTAGCGGATGGCCTTGGCAGCAGCTAATGGGAGATCAGCACTGGAGTTAAAGAACAAGGCACCTTATTGCCATAATATGTTAATCACAGCCCATTTCACATGCAGGCACAACTCTCAGAATACTCCTGAAAGAAGTAAAGGTCATCACTGTGTCATCACAGGTTCTGTACATGGCGCAGATTCTTGTTTTTGTGCCACTTTCCATTTGCCTTCATTAGCGAGGAAACCTCTGTTCAGTTCCAGTCTCCATACCAACACGGCAGTGTTGTTTTTGACAGCAAATTTTGATTTAGTTTTAGTCATAGTCTTTTGAACAAAATGTAATTTAGTTTTAGTCATAATTTAGTCACCTGAAAAGTTTTAGTCTTAGTCTAATTTTAGTTGACTAAATATCACAAGATTTTAGGTGACTAAATCTACAGTTGATTTAGTCGACTAAAATGTATTTTGGCAGGCCTTGATGGCATCGTAATGACCGATTTTACTCTTGATTGTGTGCTGAAAATAGCAGACCAAACATAAAATGCCTCTCTTCTCCACTAGTCCCTAACGTTTTAGTCTAGTTTTTATTTTGTTGACGAAATTGTCAATATATTTAGTCTTAGTTTTAGTCATCACAGCTTAATTTTTTTTTTTTTTTCGTTTTTATTTCGTTTCCGTCAGAGAAAGAAAACGCAGTCGACAAACATTTTTCGTCATAGTCTTAGTCGACGAAATCAACACTGCAACACGGCACCTGACTGTAGGCTGTTGTTGGAATCTGACAACTGACTGAGGGGCTCTGGCTGTCCTTTGGCCCCAGACAATAGACTGGGGAGGCTAGTCGGGAAGGAGCAGAAGATAAGCAGGTTTATGATCTATGACCTCGCGTTATAGAGCTGTGCGGCCTGTTATCTCCAACCAATGGCTCCCCCGGGATATGAGATGCTTTATTACACATCTGCAATCTGCAACACTGTATCAGGTTGGAGGTGGAGGTTGCTGGGAGGAGGTGTGAGGAGACACATTAAGCATCGTTGTTACTTGGTATCCTACTGTGAGAACTACTTACTGTAGTTCTACAGGCATGTGCAGGTCTTTGCACACTGCATGCTGCGTTTTTCGGGCCGAATATCGGAGTGAATTTCGGAGAGCGTGAATAAAAAAACCAACCTCACGTTATGTCAATCACGTTAGCACACTGCCGCCCGTTTCGTATTTATTTTCGGACCAGGGTTGATTTTTTCCGATGTTTGCTCTCTCTCTCCTCTCTCTCTCTCCTTGGCCTGAAAAATGCTTTTGAGGATTTCGGATTTCCAAAACGCAACGAAAAAAACAGTGTGCAACCAGCTTTACTGTGCACGCAATACTGATTGTAGATACCCACTAAATCATTTGAGGGTCAGCTTCATTGCATTCAAGAAAGGCACCGAGTGTGTAATAAAAATCACACCTAGTGTGAAGTGAGTGGTGAACCGGACAAAGCCAGATGTCGGAGCATAGCTCCTTCCAGGAGCACCGCTCAGAAATATAAAAGACAAACAAAAATATTACACGGTGAAGCTCCCTGAAATGGCCTAGTTGCACTCACACCGCTGATCCTGATTATAATGTTGGCACAAAAGTACTGTACATCGATTTTGGGCAGACGGATAATATTTGTTTTGGAGATTGGAACTTATTCACCCTTTAATGGCTCAATTCTTCCTCATTCTCTCTCTATGTATCCCCTCTCACTTTCTTTCTCTTTCCTCTTGCCTCCACACAGGGGTGTCACACTAAATTCTGAGCCCTGGGCACAAGGATTCACTGCGGGCCCCCCATGAATGTTCTTCAGGGGGAGGGGGTTTAACCCATTTAGACTGGGAACGCATTATTACGCATTGTTTTGTGCTTTAACTATTGAAAAATAGCAGATATACAAGCTCACAGCGTGGCACCGAGTGCCACGCTGCGAGCTTGTAGATCTGCTATTTTTGAAAAATCGTGAAAATCTGTGCAAGTCTTTGAATATTTCAAATCCTTCTATGGTTTGTTGAAAAACCAATGTTTCTGTCAGTGATGCTCACACTTTTTTCATGTGAAGGACCACCAGAATGATATGTATTTGCCACGGACCCCCATTTCAAAATATTTAGTTTGATTTACAAATGTTCGCTTAAAAACTACATATATTCAAAGATTTGCACACATTTTCACGACTTTTCAAAAATAGAAGATCTACAACCTCGCGCTGTGAGCTTGTATATCTGCTATTTTTCTTGAAAGCCCCTCCACTTGGGCCCTAGTAACTCAGTCCCACTCCCCCCCCCCCCCCCCCCCCCCCCCCCCTTGTGACGCCCCTGCCTCCACCATGCCGCCTCTCTCTAATGAATAGGAGATAAACGAATGAAACATTGTGTGAAACCCTAAGAGTGACCGTGACTGCTGCGGCTGGCTGGTTGATGGAAGGCTATACGTGGGAAATACAGGGGCGTAAATTGGGTATGGCAGGGGTATGCAGCTGCCATACCCTGGGTCCAGGGGGGAAAATAAAAGTTAAATATAAATCCATGAATGTCTCTTTGTCTAAATGTTCTGGTTATTATGTTGTTAAATTACATAAAAATTACTACAAATGCAAACGTTTGCTAAAACATGCCAAGTTTAGCTGCAATTGAACAACCATTCCAGGCTGCCATATCCAGCCCAAGAAACCGTAGAAACGGGGGGAAAAAGTTAAATGTACTTCTTAAAATAAATGTATCATGCCTGTTGCTAAGGCTTCGCGCGCGTGCAAGACACCAGTCATGTTGCCATACCTTAGCTTTTTCTGAACTGATGCTACGTGTGAAATGAAAGACAAAGAAAAGGGTAGAAGGAATGTCATCTAAAACGGAGCTTCTGCAACAGTCAGCATGTCCCACTTCTCTTGCGCCCCGCCCCGCCCTGCCCCCTCTGCCCATCTGCCTTTCAGCTTCCCGAGGAAATATCTATTCCCATCCTTGCAGCTGTGTTACAGCTGTCTATCTGTCCTCCAGTGCCAATGAATATTTGCTCTGCCTGCTTCTCTAGATGACTCTCAGGATGGAGCACTCTCTCTGTCTCATTTGGGCGTCACAGTACTACTCTTCCCGAGGGGACACAAGAGAGGGAACAAAACAGATAGCATTCAGGGCTTTTAATAAATCAGAATACACCTTTCTGACAGTGTAATTGCTTTCCATTGCCGGGGCCCACATTTAGCAGGAAGCAGGAAAAAAAGAACGCGTGGTGGTTGTGTGTGTGTGTGTGTGTGTGTGTGTGTGTGTGTGTGTGTGTGTGTGTGTGTGTGTGTGTGTGTGTGTGTGTGTGTGTGTGTGTGTGTGTGTGTGTGTGTGTGTGTGTGTGTGTGTGTGTGTGTGTGTGTGTGTGTGTGTGTGTGCGCGTGTGTGTGTGTGTGTGTGTGTGTGCGCACGTGCGCCTGTGCGTGTGTTGTGATGGTGGTTATGGGGTGGGGGTGGGGTGGTTAAGAGACAGAGAGAGAAGAGGAGTGAAGATGAGTGCGGAGCAGAGCGGAGGCTATACAGTAGATCATTTGTTAGGGAGAAAAGAATGAAAATTAATGAAAAGAGAGCTGCTCGCCCTCCAAACGCAGCCAAGCTTGAAATTCACTTTGAGGGAAACTTAATTTGTTGTAAATGGGCGAAAAACATATTACTGCGCAGCACGGAGTGAGGGGCTGAGCGGCGCGTTGCGCCCGTCCGTCCGCCCGTCCGTCCGTCTGTCCATCCATCTATCAGTCCGTCTGTCTGTGTGTGTGTGTGTGTGTGTGTGTGTGTGTGTGTGTGTGTGTGTGTGTGTGTGTGTGTGTGTGTGTGTGTGTGTGTGTGTGTGTGTGTGTGTGTGTGTGTGTGCTGTTTTGTGGCAGACGAGGACGCCATGCTCTGAATAGCTCAGCTGAGAGGGAAGAGAAACACAGGAGCCTGTTAATAACTCCAGTAACAGCATTCTCTTTCTACATGGCTGCTCTCCAGCACTCGATCCTAGCACGTCTGAATACAACTCTGGGATGTGTTGGGGAACTTGTCAAAAGTTGCTCGCTGGGAAGAAAAAGTTTGGTGTGATCACTTAAGGTGTGTGTGTGTGTGTGAGTGTGTGTGCCTGTGTGTGTGGGTGAATGTGCCCATGTGTGGGCAGGTATGATGCAAGTTGTTTATTTTGTATGTTTTTGTATGTGTACATACTACATACGATGAACACACACAGTGATATCTGCCTTAATGCTTTTTTTACCGTATGCCCACATGGGTAGTTGCCTGTATTTATTTGGCAGGGTTTGATTTTGGGAAATTTTCAGATGCAGCAAGGATAAATCCAGTCGCTATCAGTTGAGCGATGAGCCGGAGGTGAGAAGTTGAATCCAGCGATGACTGACAGGTCATAGTATCTGTTGTATCTGTTTGATCCTTGCCTGCAGTCATAGACTTCAACCACACCACAGGCCTGTGTGAAAGGAATATGAAGTGCATCAGACTGCAACCGTCATGGAATCCTTGACCCAGGCCTGTACAGAAAGCTCTTAGCTGCCTTCCTCGCTCTCTGTGTCCATACATACTGTACGCAGCGTTCAAGTGGATGACAGAGGAGGTGTAAAATGCTTCACACTCTTAATACACCTGAGAGGTTGAGTTCCTATTACAAGTCCTCAACCCCGATGCACGGCACTCATTGATGTCCTCCATGGTCCTCAAAGCGCCGTGTATTTACCACATGGTCTCATTGAAGAGCGCAGGGTGTTCAGAGGGATGCATCAGCTATAGGTGGCCAATGGGAAAATCATAAGGACTTTGTAATGCGTGAAGTAGGGATGGGACGATATGAAAATGTCATATCACGATTATCGTGACAAAAGAAATCGCGATTTATGATATTATCGCGATAATCAAAATCCATTATCCTGGGGCAGAACATTTGCCAAAGAATTGCAGATGTACAAGCTCACAACGTGTCGCAACGTGACACGTTGTGAGCTTGTAGATTGGCTATTTTTTGGCAAAGACTTTTGATAGAGTATAATATAAGTACCTTTTACCAATTATAGAGGGTAGAATGGCACCGGGTATGCAGCTTGGCAAATAAAAGGGGAATTGATCCCAGTGCATGACGGATGACGATATCACGATAAATTAAATCTCCACGATACGATTATCGTGAGTGTTCTTTTATCACGATAAACGATAATATCGCGTATCGTCCCATCCCTAGTGTGAAGCAGGGCCTTCTCAAGCAGTGTTTTTTTTCGAAGCTCTGGTTGGAAGCACCGCAGAGCTCTTATTGGAGAGTGTTACCCGTGTCCCGGGCTGAGCTCTCCAGGTCGTCTCCAGTCCATTGGCCTCTCACCCACGCTTGGCCGGGGGCGTTGACTCTTTGCCCTCCCAGAAGCTCAGCCCATCTGACTCAGACCAGTGCTCCGGCGCGCCCGGGGGGGCCTGGAGACCCCCGATAACAAACAGCTCCAGTCAAGCTGCTGCTCTCCTGCCGCCCACGCAAGCCTTTATCCGCCACACACAGACACCTCGCTCCCCTTCCAAGATAGCCCCCCGTCACCAGCGCCACCGCCGTCCCACTCCCTCCTCGCACAAAATACATTTTCTTCTCTCTTTCCTGAGTTGTTTTTCTTTCTTTCTTTTTTTTTTTACCTGAAGTGAGAAGAAAGAGAAAAAAAAATGATGGAAGTGACGGGTCCCATTTTTCCTCCACTTTTCTATTCTCTCTCACCTCTCGGTTTCTTGCTCTCCCACCACAGCACAACCCCCCCTCCCCAAGCTCTGGGTAGGTGTGTGTCTGCGTGTGTGCATGCGTGGCGTGCGTGCGTGTGCGTCGTCTGCGTGAGTGTCTGTTTCTCCCCGAGCTGGAGCATCTGCCCAAGTGTGAGAGAGATGGATGCCAGAGTCTCTCTCTCTCTCTCTCTCTCTTTCTCTCTCTCTCTCTCTCTCTCTCTCTCTCTCTCTCTCTCTCTCTCTCTCTCTCTCTTCTCTTTCTCCTCAGGCACCGTGGCACAGTGTCCGCCCGGCTCGTCTGCACCTGCATATTGTGATGTAGTGCCTCCATTCAGCCAAGTCGATTGCCTTTAACAGGACCAGGGCACACTGGCCAAATTGAAAGGGATTGTGGCCTGCTTTTCATCAGAGTAGTGGGAGCGCAGGGTGGACTGGACAGTCCAGAGTGGGGGATGAGGTCGGTATATCATACTGAACAGTAAAATCGTCAGCGTTCATTTAAGAGAAAACTTTGGCGATTTTCAAACAAAACCCCATTGCTCTGATGTGACTATAGATCAATATAATAGTGTGGCAAAAAAATACTCTATGTCTTCTGTGTTTTTATCTGCAAAATGTTTACTTAAAGATTTGTACCATATGGCATTTGGATGGACCCATAAGGGTTCCATTTGTATACTCTCTGAGTTACATGGATAAATTGAACACTTTCACTGTCTTCCTGTTTGCGTCTACCTTCCATCGATGGATGCTGTCTGATGGTTGTACGAGCGTGTCTGTCTGAAATGAGTATTCTGCGTTGGCATCAATCCGCTCCTTCATTTCCATGCAGGGGTTGGTATAGAAAAAGACAGGGAGAAGGAGGAAAAGAGCAACGGAGAAAAATGTCTTCATTTTCCTATTTGTTTGCTTCATATTTTTTGAAATATGTCATATGTGCTTTTTTTTCCTCCTCTCTGTGTCTTCCTTTCTCTTTGAAAGGCGGGGTGCTAGTCTTCCTCTGTGTGAGATTTAATGAGCTTACAGGCGTCTTGTTATGCCGTTGGAGTGGCATTATATCGACAGACATGCAAATATATGCCTTTTAGACAGCTACGTGTACCTGCCAAATCCAAGCCCATCACAGACTAAAGAGATACATTCACAGAACGGGAAACCCACGTCAAGTCAAAGAGAATTAAATGAAACCAATTAACATGACACCCCTTTGACAAGTCTTAGCTGAATTATTGAATGGTTAAACCTTGACTGAACCTCCCTTTGGTTTTTTATGTTTGTGAGACATTCAGTGTGTGTGCATGCGTGTGTGTGTGTGTGCGTGCGTGCGTGTGTGTGTGCTTGCGTGTGTGTGTATGTAGGTATGTAGGTAGAACCCATATGTATATATGTATTATGTACAGTATATTCTGTATATACTGTAAGGAATGTTACAATGTTTCGCCATTCCATTCCATGAAATGTTTTTCGTTGTGCCTTTCAATGTTGGCAGCGGTAGTGCAGATTATTCTGTTTTTCTTCTCTGATCATTAGAAGCTCACCTCATCCTAATTGCCCATCACAAGTGATAGAGCAGGAATGCGTCCATGTTCACATGACAGCCCAGTGCCGCAGACTGAGGATATTTAGACAGATCACTGCTGTCACTGCACAGCCCGGTGCCTGCCTCCTAAGTTCCAAGACTTGACTGGAGTGACTGATGGCCTGGAATAGCAGTAGATGTGTGGATGACTGATGTCGCCAACACGCCTCCCTGCCTTCCTTCCTTCCTCTCTTCATACCTACCTATCTACTGTACACACCGCTCCTTGGTTACCGTGGTAACTGGTGAACTCTGAGATGGACATTTGAGGTTCCTTTTCACAAGGTAAAATAGGGGTCTTCAACGTTTTCAGGCCAAGGACCCCTTAGTTGAGAGGGAGATGAAGCAGGGACCCCACAACCTTTTTGTGGATTCCGTGTAATTTCATCGTTTGACAGCACAATCATCAGTGTATTTTGGATTCATGTCAATTTGCGTTTTCAGATATTTAACCACTTGAACCGTCATTATCTAATAAACTTGACCTTTTACTCTGTACTTAGTCTGCTCTTTTTCCCCTCTACAGCAAACCTCTTTGCCGAAAATAGCCGATCTACAAGCTCACAATGCCTCGCAACGCAAGGCGTTGTGAGCTTGTAGATCTGCTATTTTTGGCTAAAGTTCTGGATATGGACACTAGGGTTCAAGTGGTTAATATAAAAAAGGAGAAAAAAAAAACATTCTATCACTCAAAGATTTGGAGGACCCCCTGTAGTAACTCTGAGGACCCCCTAGGGGTCCCGGACCCCCGTTGAAGACCCATGCTCTAAAATGTAAAACACTTTAGGCGATTAGGGGCTAGTAAAAAAAAGCACATGCATGTTTGTTCCTTGCAGCAAACACACACACACACACACACACACACACACACACACACACACACACACACTCATTGTCAGGAGCAATTTGCTATCTATTTAGTATCTCGGTCCAATATCTCTTCCTATTGACCTGAGGAGCGGACCGCTGAGGAGGAGTGTATTAGCAGGGGGGGGTGAAAGGACGAATGAGAGGGCACTTGAAATGGCAATAACCTTTTTTCCTGCTTGGCGTGCGTGTGTGTGTGCGTGCGTGTGTGTGCGTGCGTGTGTGTGTGTCAAATAGAGCCTCCCCATAGCAGACCATTGTGGAGCTGTCAAACTGCCACCCTATGAATTCACACCAGTGTTGAAGAGGCACAAAGCGTCTGGCTCCAGGCTCCTCCAGTGTCCATCTCCTTTCAGCCAGGGATCAATAGTTGTCTTTGTCTCCAATCCCGACCCATCCCTCTCTCACTACATCCCCACTCACACACACACACACACGTGCGCGTGCGCACGCTTGCTCGCACGCGTGCACAGGCTCTCTCCCTGTCTCCCTCCATAGTTTGACAGGGCTGCCCTAAATGTCTGCTTTAACTAGCTGCTCACAGCTCTCCTCACAACACATTTACATACACATCAATCAAACTGTCAAAGGTAAAGGCATGATGGCGTGTAAGAAACAGAATTGGATTACGGCCTCGTGTCGCACCGTGACACCAGCCGCTCTGCTTATTGGCTGTTTCTTGATGCACAAGTTGCACCGCCTGTAATGTTGTCAGTTACTTTTTGGTTGTTGTTTATTCGTCAAAAACGCTCATCATCGCTGTCTGTTTCTGTTCCTCTGATGGCCTAGCAGGTTACATCAAACCTCCTCCAAGATAATGTCCACTGCATAATTCATCGAAAATATCGTTTTCAATATAGTTTCATTATTTTGTGAAACTTAGATTTCATTGCCGAGTTTAGCAATTAATCTTATTTGGTGAGCTGTTGCACCTTGCCCTCGTGTCCTCATATTACACATGGTTTAATAACCAGAACATTGTACAATCCATCTCCCCATCCATCAGGCTCACTGTAAGATCACAGAGGACATTACATACCATTTGACCAATGAACAATAACGACATTATAAAAAACTAGAAATACTGTTCCTATGAAACAGTGTGGGCTTGCATGTAACACCATGTACCGGTATGGGCATAAAGATCTACCCTTTGGCTGCACCTCATTGGCTAAGGGCCCTGCCTTTGTACTGTCGAGGAGAACTTGACTGATAGATAAATAATGAAGATAAAATATGTGTGCTCGCTTTCAGCGAGCCCACAATTATAAAAACACATCATTACGTACCATTAATAATGATAATAGTGATAGTGATAATAATGATTACAATATAAAGCAATACAAATAGGATTATTATATTAGTCATAATCGTGCAGCCTTAAATGTCCATCATTGCTTTGTAATTGAAATAGCCTTAAACCAGATTATACTTCACCAAATAATGGTGTCACATGCCAGAAATAGACCATCTACAAGCTTGTATG
>NC_137810.1:24545938-24673438 GCF_963921795.1 Nannobrachium achirus | reverse complement strand
CAAAGAAAACTCAATACAATGGCTTTTTCTTTACCTTATTCTTTTATATTAATATTGTATTATCTTTCAAACCCAACTTGCAATACCCTCGCAGCCCACCAGTGGTCCCCAGCCCACAGGTTGAGAATCACTGGTATAGCAGATATATACATTTTGTTTATTTATTTGAAAATTAGATCACACCATTATGACTTTGAGGCCGAGGAAGGACAGGGAACAGTTACTGGACCGGGGAGATAACATTGATTTAGATCAAGTCTGAGAGAAGAGAAAAGTGTGTGTGTGTGTGTGTGTGTGTGTGTGTGTGTGTGTGTGTGTGTGTGTGTGTGTGTGTGTGTGTGTGTGTGTGTGTGTGTGTGTGTGTGTGTGTGTGTGTGTGTGTGTGTGTGTGTGTGTGTGTGTGCTCGCGTTTATGTGATGGACAGGACAGATCGGCTAGAGAGAGAGAGTCTCCTCAGAAGCAAGCCAGAGAATGGGAGCCTTGGGAGGGGGGGGGGGGGGGGGGGGGTTGGTGGGGGTTGTGCAAAACATCAAACTTTGGTCTCTTCCCTCAGATCGAAATTACCACCTTAGATGGGAATGAGAATTTTAATTAGAACTCGGGGCTATCTCATCTCAGAGTGTGTGTGGAGCTAAAAGACTAATCCCCCCACCACCATCACCAGCACCACTATAGCGCCCCACACACATACCTACACTGGCCACTTTGTCTGCTGTTTAATAGGCTCTTTGTTATCTATCTGGTCGGTTTTGCCGGGTACTTAGGCCCTCTATTGGAATATTAGGTATTCTGATGAGGCAGGTAGATGAGCGCTCCTTGCAGATGGCGCCTGCTATAATCAGCGTTCTCAAAAGTGAGGCTCCTCATATCTCTCCCATACTTATCCCTTTTGTGATTACCAAACACAGAGCAGAAAATTGTTAGACAGATATATTTACTGGTGATATAAAAGACAGGCGGTGCACCACAATTACTGTATGTCCTATTCCGGTTGATTTGGTTATGTACTCAGGTTATTTTAATAGAACGGTGTGGGCTGCGAATAACCTTCAAATTCTAAATATTGTATTGTGTGATAGAATTGGAAAGAGTGTATTGGATGTGCTTGTCTGGTTGGTCAAGGACAGAGTCATGACCCTGGAACAGGCTGGACTGAGAGAGTAGTTAATACATAATTTGATTAAGAAACTAGCCCCTGATAACAATCACACAATCACTATCCAAACATGCTGGAAAAGAAAGAAAGAAAAATAACTCTGACAATGTCATTTAGTGTTGTGGTAGTGCTGCTGTGTTAAATATCCATATCTGATGATGACCTATGTCCGTTTACATTCGAATATCCATTTAGAATTAAATCTTTTTTTTTCTTTTCTTTTTTTATATAGAAAAAGCTTTGGTAATACTGTATGTGCCAGTTAGTGTTGCAATCAACAGCTGTAACTTTTTATTTCCACTCTTACTAACCATGACTAGCTAACCATGTGTCGGCTAAAGGCTTGTTCTGAAAATTCTTCATGGAAACAGTGGGATAGAATAGCCCAGTGATTTCGGTGACCTTATGGCCTTTAGTGTTACCCTTATAGGCCAAAATGTCCACTTGTCTTCTGTTCAGCACATTGTTTCTTTTTGATTATGTACAGCTTTCTCCATTCTCAAATACTAAGCCAAAGATCACAATTTGCATTATTGTATGCGTGCGTGCGTGCGTCACGTGCGTGTGTGCGTGCGTGCGTGCGTGCGTGCGTGCGTCTTCTGAACCCATGTGCACAGCAGAGGGCAATAGGCAGAGGCACATTGTCAGGTGCAGGCTGGGACCTTATCAATGAAGCAGCTCAGCCTGTAATTAGCACTATAATCACCTCAGTAATTCAACCACTGCTCACTGCCTCACCCTGCTCTGCCCCCTGCTATCATGCCTGTCTGTCAATCTGCCTCCTCAACCACTGCTCTTTCTTCATGCTGTCTGCTGTCTTTCTGTCTTTCTTGACTCTTTTTTTTTTAATTACATGCCAGTCTAATTTATCTTATCAGTCTTTTTGCCGCATTTTCATCGCTCTTTTAGACATTTTTAGCTCATTTCCAGGGGGACGGGTCTCCATTCAGAAACACCCCCACTTAGAAACAGGGGCTGAGCACCCATTTCCAGTATGCCTCTGTACCCCCATCTCCTTCCCAACATTGCATCTCTGTCCTTCATTTGTGTGGATCTCGAGCCAAATGAGGGAATTCTCCTCATTAGCCGCATGTGGGGCCAATGTGGCGAGCTTAGTGCAGTACAGCTCAGCACAGGGTCAATGAGGTGCACCGTCGGCGTGAGCGTCTGGGAAACCGGGGATTTCCCCGCTGGGCCGCTAGGGGGAGTCCGGCGAGCGGGCCGCTGCAGGTCACTGCAGTGTTTCAATTGAAACGGGCCTCGGCCGTCAATGCGAATGATCGTCGTCCATCAGAAACCCCCATTGGGGCCCCCTTTCTGTAACGTGCTAGTTCTGCCTATGACCTGTTGCCAGGGGGGACTCCGACTGCCAGTAAATCTCAGTCCAAATAAATGACGCTCATATGTGAATGACACTCTATCGGAAGCCCCCCTCAATGGGCCCCCTCTATCACGCTGTGCCTGTGAGCTGTGACACTGCACACCGATTGGCTTCACTTTGTAATACGAGCTAGGCGCGCGGTTTAGTTGTTGGATGGACTATCAAAACAAGTTGTTATTAGTTAGAATACATCACAGAGCCTTTCAAACGAGAGAGCATTTGTGAGTAAGTTGGCAAGTTGTTCAACCACTAATTAACAAGAATGCACGCTCATTTTAAGATGGCAACAACAAACATGGACGCAACACTGGTCTGTCGCATCCTATGGTCGCATCCAGTCAGATGAAACATGTCATGTGGACAGCTGGACACGTTAAAACGTTACCTTGAATGGAATATATCTGAGGAGCAATTATGTCAACTTCCCCAAAAGGCTGTCCTGTCTTATTAAACCAGACGCTGGGACAGCATCCACTGCTTGTATTGTATCCACAATATAACTTGTGAGTATCCTAATTTATTACCTTAACATGTCACGCCAATGCGCAAATGGTAATGTGGGTAGCCTACAGTAATTAATGTACAGTATTTGTGCAAGTTGGCCCTACATTTGTGGATAGCCTATGCATTATGTTCAAACAGTTCAATCCAAAACATAATGCTTATAGTCCAGTAATTTTAGGCCAAAATTAGGCTAAACCTAAAACAAATTGCAATAGTAGCAAACTCAACTGATTCTGTATCCTCATTATATCCTTAGTGAGAGAAAAAAAGTCCCAAGGAATCCCATCAGGGCAAAGTTTTGAAAACGACCTACCTACCTTCACTTACTATACACTATAATATAAAGGAAAAAATGACTCCCAAAAAAATCTGCTTTAAGTGGGATGTGAGGGATCAAACTAGGGGTTTTTAATTATTCGGAATCCATTGCAAGCATTTGTTTTGCACGAAAAACATTCATTGGGCAAGAAATGGCCACTCAAAATGATGGTTTAGTGATGAGTCATCAATTTTCACAGTCTTTTGGGGTCCGTTTTTAGTGTGGCGTTGGAACCGTTCATTTTGAGGAGGGGGTGCTCAAGTGAAAAATTGACAATTAATTAATAAATAATGCTCAATTTTGACAATTAATTAATAAATAATGCTCAAATTTTTTTAGCTCGCGCACTACGCGCGCTCGCATAGGGCCGGTCTGATGCAAATCCCAGGGCTGAAAATTCCTCCCACACCGAGCCTGATGAGGTGGTTAAGGACTCATGTTTAATGCTGGTCTGGGAGGGCCGAGGACTGCAAAACACACAAATGCATAGCGACATGTACAGTATAGTATACACAAACCCTGCCTGGTCTTGTTAGTTTAAATATGATCACTGTATTTTGGAGTTTTAACTTCAATATTACGTACAGAAGGTCTTGTAGGTTGGAGAATTAGTTGAAATATCTTCCTCCAGGACAAGTGTCCGATTACCAACCATTATTTAAGTAGGCTACTCTATTTTATATAAGCTATTTAAATACTGTATGTTGGCACTATAGGTGCTATAACTGCGGTTTACGACTATTAGGTCTTAGGCGTAAAGCACCTGAAGCCATAATGCTTCAAAGTCAGTAATTAGCAAATCCTGACGAAGTTTCAAAGGCAACATTATCTCGTATAAAAATCACCACACCACCACCAAACCTATATCTATCTATCACATCGACCTAGATGAGTTTCAGATATTGCAAGAATATTTGTTTGGTTGCAAAAATAGATAGAAAACGGTTCTGAAATGTGTTCCTGAGGCTACAGATATTAATGTGATCAAGGACTAAGCCTTTAGGTTGTTTATAGTATTCAGTATAGACAGTTAATTAATGAGATGATAATCATATAACATAATAGTCATTATGTTATTACACAATTTATTTCAAAGAAAGGAGGTTGCACAGCTTGTAGCCACGATTTTTTATATTTTACCAACGTTTCGACACAGTAAAAGGTCTTTTTCAGGGTATGAAGACCCTGATTGTTATTACAATTACAGAGTTCGTTCTGCCTCCGTGCGTGTGAGAGAGTCTTTCCTCTCTCTCCCTCTACTGTATGTCTCTCTCTCTCTCTCTCTCTCTCTCTCTCTCTCTCTCTCTCTCTCTCTCTCTCTCACACACACACACACTCACACACACACACACACACACACACACACACACACACACACACACACACACACGGCCTGTCAACAAGTTGTCCTGTGACATGCAGACCAACTCGACCAGGTCCCTGGGCACAATCCCATTCTTTGGTACAAACTGTAGATTGGACTTGAGTAGAACCTTACGGTCATCGTTAGCAAACCTCATGCAGTCCTGGGACACCGAGAGAGCATGAAGGTCACTGACCCTTTTGACTGTTGTCAACACCAATAAGAGTACAGTTTTGAGACTTACAGTAGATGTCTCAGAGAAACCTCCCCCAAAGGCTCAGAGGGGGCTCGGCTCAGGCCCCCCAAGACCACCTCTAGATCCCAGGCTGGGAAAAGAGATCTGGCCACCTGAACTTGACTTGTTTTACCTCGTACAATTTCAGTTCCTGCACCAGTTCAGTTGGATCACATGTAACGCAGTAATGCACCAATTTCCATCACAGTAACTATAACACCATTACTGAATGGGAAAAGGGCCGTGTTACGTTATTATTGATTGATTGAAGACTTTATTATAAGTTTGCATAGGAAAAGGTACAGTTTCATGACGGTACAGTTCACTGGTACAAGGTCTACTAAAAGGAGATCCATGAAAAGACTAAGCTTATTTCCACAGGAAACCATTTAAGTATTTCATATAACATTGAATGACAGACGAATAGAACACAGTACTATGCAGTAGGGTTGTTCGATGTGGCCTAAAAATAAAATCTCGATTTATTTCTCAGAAAAGTCGATTTTCGATTCCGATTTCGATTTTTTGGTAAAATAATAATACATTGTTTCAACTATGTTGTTTTCATTTAAAAAATGCAAGGAAATGATTTTTTTTTATTATTGTTTCATTTTTTTTTTTTTTTTATATAGCCAAATAGCAAAATGTAATAAAACAATAAGGGTAATAATAATAATAATAACTTTAGTTGCGCAACAATCACATACAGAAGTTAACTTAGCGTCCTTAGTGTTTCATTATCAATAGTGAGTGACAAAACAGCCAAAACAAGCCAGCTATTGGAGGATGGTGAAACGGGTGAAAAAATAGCTAAGGCCACCCCTGCACTGCTCATGCACGGAGTCTCCGTGACGGAGATGTTGATTGATTGTAAACGGAGGCGAAGCGCTTTGCTTCCCGACGCAAAATTAACACAGTGACAGGGACATTAGGACTACAATAGGTGGGTAACACAGACTACTCAAACTACAACAACAGGTAGGCTAAGTTTACCAGCTCAGCAGCTTTTTGTTGTTTGCTGCCTGTACCAGCGCGAGTGAGCGCAGTGCTGTGGTGAGCTCTGCCCAGGCGTGCGCTGCACGCGCATCAAAGAAATGACACATCAGAGATAAAGTAGTATTAATTTGGTGTCGGACCTTGTCGTCCTGCTTTAGGAGGACCGGGCTGTGTACTTTTTGCCCCGTGCAAGGCTCCAATGAGTAAGAACTACCCTAATTAAAGTGAAAATCGATTTGACGATTTCCTTTTTTTTAAATCGTCCAAAGGAAAAAACCCGGATTTCGATTAAAAATCGATTAATCGAAAAACCCTACTATGCAGTAGATATATAAAGAAAAGAAAAATGAGAGAACAAAAAAAAAGAGTCTAAACAGTAAGTAAGTAAGTAAGTATATACAAAGAAGGGGCAGGGGAGGGTAGGGTTGGGCTAGGTTAGTTTTTTTACCAGTTGCGAACGGCTGCTGCCTGTAAGTGGTTTTTCAGGGCAATTTTAAAGGATGCTAGTGATCCACACTCCTTTATGGCCTTCGGTAAGGCTTATTCCTAGCTGCAGTATTCAGGCGACTAGGGCCTGCTTTGAACACTCTATTTTTTTCAAAGTAAACGCTCCGGACCCCAGCGGGACACTCAGCTAAGAGCATCGAGGGGGCGCCGGAAAGCAGGGGCTGGGACAGACGGTGGCTCGCCTGGCGGCGGACCGTCAGCTCGGTCCCGAGATCCAACTAGGAGCTTTTTAACTGCAGCAACTTTAAGATACGCTATTGGAGCTGGAATTACCGCGGCTGCTGGCACCAGACTTGCCCTCCAATGGCTCCTCGTCAAAGGATTTAAAGTCCACTCATTCCAATTACAGGGCCTCCAAAGAGTCCTGGATTGCTATTTTTCGTCACTACCTCACCGTGCCGGGAGTGGGTAATTTGCGCGCCTGCTGCCTTCCTTGGATGTGGTAGCCGTTTCTCAGGCTCCCTCTCCGGAATCGAACCCTGATTCCCCGTTACCCGTGGTCACCATGGTAAGCACGTAGCGTACCATCGAAAGTTGATAGGGCAGACACTCGAATGACATGTCGCCGCCGCGGAGGGCGGGCGATCGGCCCGAGTTTATCCAGACCGAGAAAAGTATAGCTGCGTTACGTAACGCCATTATTGTAACGCGTTATTCCCAACACTGCGAGAGACTACGCCATCCCTCGCAAGACTACAAGTGAGTCATCTCGTGAGAGAAAGAGGACAAAGAAATGAGAGGTTTGAAGCCAGAGACGATATCTAAAGTTATTTCACCCACAGTATTTTGACATATTAAGTCCTAAAGTTTGATTTGTGTATGTTTGCTACACACCAGAGTGCCGTGTGTGTGTGTGTATGACAATGTAAGTTCATTCCTCAAGTTGTTGTGTTTGTGTACTGTATTCAAGATACCTAATACCTACAGTACATGCTCGCTAATAGGGACTAAAGGTCAGATAATCTTTGGTTCTGGTTACTGTATGTATTTCACATATTTTATGTTGACAATGAGGAGTAGGGGAGAGCTGGCACGATTTTAACATTTACTCAGCGATCCTTTTACCTACATATTTTCAGGCAAAGGACCTACACATGTTATTAGCAATAAAAAGTGAAATATCTCTAAATTTATTTTAAAAATTCAAATATTAAGTAGGCCGAACGTAGAACGGGTTTCTAGCTAAAAGTATGAAGGACTAGTTAGGTTCCAAAAAAACAGGTGGAAATCTTGACATTTCCCCATTGCAATGAATGGGGAAATTAAAAGTGAAATATCTCTAAAAGTGTAATTCAAATAAAACATTTGAATGGTGATTCTACAATCATTCTTTGTTTATATTCTGCATATTACAGAAACCACACAAAGCCCTGCTGTTCAGTAGCACCTGTATTAAGGAGAATAAATGGTCCTCACTCTCCACCATTATCGTCTGCATCCTAATCAATGCACAAGGGCAAACACAACCCTACCCAACCAGTAATCACATAGTGGTTCACTGGGTCCTTCCCAACAATACTGGACAGGAACAGCTACTGAAAGTGTCTATATGCAGAAGTACAGGAAGTACCACACAAGGAAGTTGCGTGTATTCTTTGCAGATCTGTTTACATTCCCAAGGCATAAAAACCGTGTTGTGAATAGTAAAAAAAAAATCTATTTCTGGTGGAAGTACACAGTACAAGGCATGGAAGTCCCACCGTTTCTCCTGTAGTTCCTTTCCTTATCAGACCTTTCTCCTTGTTATATGAGAAAAGGCCTGGAATAAGGTTAGTGAACCACCATGCAGAGCAGACGATAGCATCATGGCAGCGTATTGGCTGGTTGTGATCGTCACGGCGGACCACTGTACTCCTTTGTGTCGCTGGTGTTGTTTTTATTCTCTTCTGCTGAGTGCCCTGGGAATGTGGTTATTCTGTGCTCATACACAAACACAAACACACACACATGTGCCATAATAGCAACTTGACACGTAGACGCTGCAATTTGACCCGTTTGATGCGGTCTGCTATTGATACCCCAAAACACCTCACTGTTCCCCTCAACCTTCTCATCACCAGCTCCTCCCCACCCCACTTCACCCCCCCCCCCCCAATTTCCAATTTCCACACTAACCCAATTAGCATCTCGTCAATAATGCTCAGCATTTCATTTTGCTGCTTTAATTAACAAATTCAATTTGCTCGAAAACCGCTGTGAAAACAAATTAAAAGCGCTGCGAATTAAAAGCCTGCAGCTCCACAGTGGATGTAGCTAAGGTGATTACAGATGCATCAAAGGACTGTTTTCTTGTTTGTTTTATCTTGGGAGGGGAAGAGAGTCTCAAGAGGGGAAAGGCAGCATTACTTGCAGGGCCAGGGCAGTGCAGGACAGCCAGACAGGGGAAGGGAATGTGCAGGCATGCAGGTGTAGGCAGTGACACTATAGAGGAGACCGGAGCGCTATCAGTTTGGGAACATTTTAAAAGCTAAATATGGCAGCACCAACTGTAAGATGATGCTGTCAGCAAAACTGCTGAATCGCTGTACCCTTGCCTGCATATCACAGAAGAAAATTCACCAATCCTTAACTTGTTTTGAATGTCTTTTAATCCCCTCTGTTTTATGAGGTGGCGGGACGGTGCATGCTTGCAATCACCAGTGACATAAGGGTTAGGGTCAAATTAATACTGCAATATAGAAATACTCGGTTACAAGTAATAGTCCGGAATTCAAAATTGAGTTGAGTAAAAGTGCAAAGGTATTCCTATCAAAATGTACTTAAAGTACCAAAGTAAAAGTACTCATTAGGCAGAATGTCCTATTTCAAGTTTTCAAATGTATTACAATCTTTTGAAAATAGATCCACAAGCTCATGCATTGTTTTTATTTCACATGTATTGTGAGTACAATATTTGCCTCTGAGATGTAGTGGAGTAGAAGTAAAAGTATTGGAAATACTAATTAATGTACAAATACCTCAAACTTGTGATAATTTATCTATAAATGCGACAAATCTCTGTCTGTCTGCGTGTCTGTCTGTTTGTAATCCGCGTATCTCGAGAACCGTTCGTCCCACCGGCTTCAGATTCGGCACGCACGTTCCCCGCCGCCGCGCGGAGTGCAGTGCCGGGCCTCGACCCGACCCGACTCGCGGTTTTCCGAAACCGGCGCAAAACGTTCGGAATCTCCTTATGCGGAGCTGATTGTTGACATCAGGCTGTTCCGGAGGAAATCGGCGCAAGCGCTGACTCATTGTGACATCACTTCATAAAAGGCTCTGAGATCACGTACACCACATGAGTCAACAAAAAATGCCATGGTTACGTATTCTGATGTTCCTATATGGGCATAAAAGGACACAGGCAAACATATGGTCAAAACAGCTCTTATGACAACAGGTATAATGGGGTTTGCATTAAAGAGTGGGGCATTCATTCCCTATTTCAAATTAGGCATGCGCGTTCCCCGCCATGGGCATAAAATGGATGCAAACAGACAGATACGGATATCTCCATATATGGGCATAAATGGACACAGGCAAACAGATGGTCAAAGATCTCCATATATGGGCATAAAATGGACGCAAAAAGACAGATACAGATATCTCCATAATGGGCATAAATGGACACAGGCAAACAGATGGTCAAAACGGGTCCTATGACAACAGGTATAATGGGGTTTGCATTAAAGCACTGTGTCTGCAACACAGTCGGAAGCACAGACAGATACAGAGATCTCCATAATGGGCATAAAGGGACACAGACAAACAGATACAGAGATCTCCATATATGGGCATGAAATGGATGCAGACAGACAGATACAGATATCTCCATATATGAGCATAAATGGACACAGGCAAACAGATGGTCAATACAGGTCCTACCAATCGGCGGCTTTTGACACAATTGACCATACAATTCTAATACAACGTCTCGAACACTGGGTAGGACTGTCAGGTACAGCTCTGTCCTGGTTTTGCTCTTATCTGACAGGCAGAAGCTACTCTGTTAATCTAGCTGACTTCGAGTCAAACAAACACAACATCTGCTCTGGTATTCCACAGGGCTCGATTCTTGGTCCTTTATTATTCTCCCTCTATATACTGCCGCTGGGAGAACTTATTTCCGCTCACGGTGTGAATTTCCATTTCTATGCTGATGACACCCAGTTGTACCTTTCGGTGGCTACGGACGACCCCTGTGCTCTAGACCCATTGCTGACGTGCGTGTCCAGCATAAAATGCTGGATGAGTGAGAACTTTCTCAAGCTAAATGAGGACAAGACAGAAGTTCTCATAATAGGTTCTACTGCCCAGAGAGAATCAATAATAAATAGACTTGGTAACCTGGCTAAAGAAAATAACACCTCTGTTAAGAACCTGGGGGTGATCATTGATGCTGAATTAAATTTTAATACACACATTAATCATGTCACGAAGATTGCCTTCTTTCACCTTAGAAATATTGCGCGAATTAGAGCCTATCTGTCGCTGAACGATGCAAAAACGCTGATCCACGCTTTTGTTTTCTCTCGGCTTGATTACTGCAACGCACTTCTCTCTGGTCTGCCAAAGAAAACAACTGACAGATTACAACTTGTTCAAAATGCAGCAGCCAGAGTTTTAACAAAAACTAAGATAAGAGAACATATTACTCCAGTTTTAGCGTCGCTACACTGGCTCCCGGTTGTTTTTAGGATTGATTTTAAAATTCTTTTACTTGTTTATAAAGCTCTAAATGGTCTGGCACCTTCGTACCTCTATAACTGCCTGCATAGATATGTTCCAACCCGCCCACTCAGGTCCTCTAGTGCAGACCTACTTGAGGTGCCAACAATGACATATAAAAAATATGGTGAGGCAGCTTTCTGCTTCTATGGACCGACAGCTTGGAATAAACTACCACTACACCTAAGACAGGCAGCCTCGGTGGATAGCTTTAAAGCACAGCTCAAGACCTATTTCTTTACTCTTGCTTTTAGCTAAATTTTTTAATCCCTATGCTGCTATTGACGTCCGCACGGCTCTGAAATTGTTCTTCAATGTTCTATGCTTTTATTTTTTCTTGCTTTATTGTAATCATTTTACTTATCTCTTTTTTATGTATTTTTTATTTCTATTTTACTTTTTCTCTGTTAAGCACGTGTGCTTCATTTTATGCTCTGTAAAGCACTTTGAGCTGCATTTCATGTCATGAAAGGTGCTATACAAATAAAGTTTTATTATTATTATTATTATTATTACCCCTATCGTTAAATCGGTCCACGAAGCCGAGGTCCTAGGGCTGGTGTACACGACAAATTTCCAAACCCCGCTGTGTGTTCCCTGGGGGCGTGAAAAATAAGGGGGTGGGCTCTACATGTCCTCTGGGACCCCATCTACGTATGGACACCACTTGTTCGCCCATCTGTCTTACGGATGCTTTTTTATTCCATTTTATTTGTTTTAGGGTCCTATCTTGCAGTTCAAGCCTATTTCCACAGGGTGGCAGGCTACTTTCCCAACCTACTGGAGGTGAACATGCAGGGGCGTCAATTGGGTATGGCAAGCTATGGCAGCTGCCATACCTTGGCTACAGGGGGGAAATAATTAAATGTACTTTTCATCGTGCCTGTTGCTAAGGTATGGCAACATGATTGGTGTCTTGCAAGACACCAGTCATGTTGCCATACCTTAGCCTTTCCTGAACTGACGCCGCTGTGAACATGTGTACACAGCCAGCATATTACTCAATGCCAAACTTTGCACACACACTCCTTGCCTGCCAATCCACAACCTCCACCCCTCCAGGGACCCCCAGGGCTTATCTCCCGATTAGGACACTTTCCAGCATAGTGACATGCAGAACAAACTGTCCATATAGTATGGTTTACATAAAAGTCAGTTGTCTTTCACACACACACACACACACACACACACACACACACACACACACACACACATATATATATATATACACATATATATATATATATATATATATATATATATATATATATATATATATATATTTCATTTATTTATTTCATAAATATTTTTCATCACAATTGGGTTTGTGGGGAGCCATCCCTGCTTCAAGCTGTCACAGCACGGCACCAACACTTCAAACTAGTTAAAAAACCCAATACAGCAGATCTACAAGCACCTCACAGATCTACAAGCACCTCGCACATGCCAGGGACAGAGTAGGTTGGCCTGCATAAGCCTTGCTGTCAACACACTATACTACACCACTCAGGCCACCAAGCCAGGTGTGGTCAATTAGTGCCTTCTTTTGATCAGTGGCTTCTGCTTGATGAGTGGCACCAGTCTGTCTTTGTTCCCTGGTCAGTCAAGTTCACTGGGAGAGAATGTTTCAGATCAGTGCAAGTGTATTTGTTTTCCATTTGGACTTACTGTGTTTTGTTGGTACAGTATGCGTGCGACTAACTAATATTTCTGATAATTCCAATTTGTTTGTTGTTTAATTAGCCGGATTGTGAATGCCCTGCATTTTTCTTTCATCTTTAGAACCACACGTGTGTAACAAAACAGAGTGGTGATCATTTGGTGTGGGTGAAGAGAAGAAAAACATTTCATTAAAGGAGTAGTTCACCCCCAAAGTGACTTTTTTTCTATTGAACTCAAGTCTCCATGGCGTGAGTAATACATTGAAAAAATAAGTCATTTTGGGGGTGAACTACTCCTTGAATGTCAGTTTTGTGGTGTTTTGATTGGACACCCTGAGGATATTGCCAGATAGACAGACAGACAGACAGACAGACAGACAGACAGAGAATTGTAGGCCTTGCATTTATTTGACTTGGTTCCAACAGATGGCGAAAATAGCTAATCTTCAAGCTCACAATGCCTCACTGTTTGGACAAAGAGTTGAGGCGTTACATTTTGTAAAACACGGCCTTGTGAAAATAGCAGATCTACATGCTCACAACACCTCACAACGCAGGGCGGCGTGAGCATGTAGATCTGATATTTTCACAATTTCTGCCCCTAATATTTAATTTATCATTTTAAAAGTATTAAAAAGTCCTTAAATTGTCTCTTTAGAAATGTGCAGATAGCCTCTGTATACTGTTGAGTGGAAAAACAATGTTTCACATTAAGCTAAACATTTGGGACCACCCAAGATCATTTGGAGACCCCTCTAGGGGTCCCATAGTTGAACCACTGACTTATAAGGGGAGTATGGAGACCCCTCTAGGGGTCCCATAGTTGAACCACTGACTTATAAGGGGAGTATATGAGGCTGGATCCGTCTGGAACACTGCACTAGGCTCTCGCCAGCTCTGTAGCTCTCCACACTTGAACAGTTGTGTCCTTAAATTCAATTATAATAATTAACCCCTGTATATACGGGCAATAGTTTTACATGACTTTGTGTACACAGCCAATAGTTTTACATGAACATGTCTAGGCTTTAGTACTGTACTGCCTCGTATAGCCCAACAGAGCCCAGCACAGAACAGCACAGCCCACCAGAGCCCAATACAGCCCCCCAGAGCCCAACAGAGTCCAGCAAACCTAAGTCCAGCCCAGCCGAGTAGGAGTATAGACCGGGGAAAGGGGGTAGTTAGATGACTCCACCAGGCCATTACTGTCCAGATCTGGCTTGAATAGGCCAGACTAGGGTAGACAGGACTGCACCAGACAACACCAGGCTGCTCCAGCCTGGTGGGACACTCAGAGACTTTGTAAACGCCTGTGTACATTTCCCATAGATTCTATGGAACTTGAACACTTGCTCCTGCCCTTCGTGTACACAATCTGTGCCGTGTCCCCTCAGAGGGACATTGTGGGCCCCCCGACCTCACTTTGAGAACCGGCCATGGACCACTTGATAAGCCCACAGTGTCCCTCTGAGGGTCCCCCGACCTCACTTTGAGAACCGACCATGGACCACTTGATAAGCCCACAGTGTCCCTCTGAGGGTTCATGTAAAACTACTGGTGACTTTGTACACGCCTGTGTACATTTCCCATAGATTCTATGGGACTTGAACACTTGCTCCTGCCCTTCGTGTACACGGTCTGTGCCGTGTCCCCTCAGAGGGACACTGTGGGCCCCCGACCTCACTTTGAGAACCGACCATGGACCACTTGATAAGCCCACAGTGTCCCTCTGAGGGTTCATGTAAAACTACTGGTGACTTTGTACACGCCTGTGTACATTTCCCATAGATTCTATGGGACTTGAACACTTGCTCCTGCCCTTCGTGTACACGGTCTGTGCCGTGTCCCCTCAGAGGGACACTGTGGGCCCCCGACCTCACTTTGAGAACCGACCATGGACCACTTGATAAGCCCACAGTGTCCCTCTGAGGGTCCCCCGACCTCACTTTGAGGACCGACCATGGACCACTTGATAAGCCCACAGTGTCCCTCTGAGGGTCCCCGACCTCACTTTGAGAACCGACCATGGACCACTTGATAAGCCCACAGTGTCCCTCTGAGGGTTCATGTAAAACTACTGGTGACTTTGTACACGCCTGTGTACATTTCCCATAGATTCTATGGGACTTGAACACTTGCTCCTGCCCTTTGTGTACACGGTCTGTGCCGTGTCCCCTCAGAGGGACACTGTGGGCCCCCCGACCTCACTTTGAGAACCGGCCATGGACCACTTGATAAGCCCACAGTGTCCCTCTGAGGGTTCATGTAAAACTTAAAACTAATGCCCGTGTACACAGTGGTTAATCGCATGTGCAAGGATCTACAGAGCTGGCTGGAGCAGCCTGGTGGAGTCTGGTGCAGTCCTGTCTACCCTGGTCTGGCCTATTCAAGCCAGATCTGGACAGTAATGGCCTGGTGGAGTCATCTAACTACCCCCTTTCCCCGGTCTATACTCCTACTCGGCAGGACTGGGCTGGACTTAGGTTTGCTGGACTCTGTTGGGCTCTGGGGGGCTGTATTGGGCTCTGGTGGGCTGTGCTGTTCTGTGCTGGGCTCTGTTGGGCTATACGAGGCAGTACAGTACTAAAGCCTAGACATGTTCATGTAAAACTATTGGCCGTGTACACAAAGTCATGTAAAATTATTGCCTGTGTACACAGTGGCTTTTTCCTTGACCTTTCGAGTTAGGAGTGTCGTAGAGACACGAGACCGGGTTTGTTGGATTCAGCGTCAAAAAGTAAGTCAGAATAAGTGTCTTTTATCCGAAAGAATGTGTAATCGTGTTGGTGGCGTGCAAATTTCGTGTCTTTTTCGCAATCATAAAGGGTTCAAAGTGTCGGAGAGACACGAAACCCATTCCATCGGATCAGGCATCCTTCAAATATGAAAAGTGTTTCCTGCGTAAAACAAACAGATTTTTTTAGATTTTTTTATTGATTTTAAGGACAAAAATCCGGGTTTCGGTGTCTTTTTCGCAATCGTAAAGGGTTCAAAGTGTCGGAGAGACACGAAACCCATTCCATCAGATCGGGCATGCTTCAAATATGAAACGTGTGTCCTGCCTGAAACAAAACATATTCTTTTGATTTTTTTATTCATTTTAAGGACAAAGGGCCTGTTTTGACGCCTAAAACTACCCTTTTCCTTGACCTTTCGAGTTAGGAGTGCCGTGTACACAGGATCTACAGAGCTGGCTGGAGCATGGAGCAGCCTGGTGGAGTCTGGTGCAGTCATCTAACTACCCCCCTTCCCTGGTCTATACTCCTATTGGGCAGGACTGGGCTGGACTTAGGTTTGCTGGAGTCTATTGGGCTCTGGTAGGCTGTATTGGGCTCTGGTGGGCCGTGTTGTGCTGTGATGGGCTCTGTTGGGCTACACGAGACAGTACAGTACTAAAGCTTGAACATGTTCATGTAAAACTATTGGCTGTGTACACAAAGTCATGTAAAACTATTGCCCGTATATACAGGGGTTAATTATTATAATTGAATTTAAGGACACAACTGTTCAAGTGTGGAGAGCTACAGAGCTGGCGAGAGCCTAGTGCAGTGTTCCAGACGGATCCAGCCTCATATACTCCCCTTATAAGTCAGTGGTTCAACTATGGGACCCCTAGAGGGGTCTCCATACTCCCCTTATAAGTCAGTGGTTCAACTATGGGACCCCTAGAGGGGTCTCCAAATGATCTTGGGTGGTCCCAAATGTTTAGCTTAATGTGAAACATTGTTTTTCCACTCAACAGTATACAGAGGCTATCTGCACATTTCTAAAGAGACAATTTAAGGACTTTTTAATACTTTTAAAATGATAAATTAAATATTAGGGGCAGAAATTGTGAAAATATCAGATCTACATGCTCACGCCGCCCTGCGTTGTGAGGTGTTGTGAGCATGTAGATCTGCTATTTTCACAAGGCCGTGTTTTACAAAATGTAACGCCTCAACTCTTTGTCCAAACAGTGAGGCATTGTGAGCTTGAAGATTAGCTATTTTCGCCATCTGTTGGAACCAAGTCAAATAAATGCAAGGCCTACAATTCTCTGTCTGTCTGTCTGTCTGTCTGTCTGTCTATCTGGCAATATCCTCAGGGTGTCCAATCAAAACACCACAAAACTGACATTCAAGGAGTAGTTCACCCCCAAAATGACTTATTTTTTCAATGTATTACTCACGCCATGGAGACTTGAGTTCAATAGAAAAAAAGTCACTTTGGGGGTGAACTACTCCTTTAATGAAATGTTTTTCTTCTCTTCACCCACACCAAATGATCACCACTCTGTTTTGTTACACACGTGTGGTTCTAAAGATGAAAGAAAAATGCAGGGCATTCACAATCCGGCTAATTAAACAACAAACAAATTGGAATTATCAGAAATATTAGTTAGTCGCACGCATACTGTACCAACAAAACACAGTAAGTCCAAATGGAAAACAAATACACTTGCACTGATCTGAAACATTCTCTCCCAGTGAACTTGACTGACCAGGGAACAAAGACAGACTGGTGCCACTCATCAAGCAGAAGCCACTGATCAAAAGAAGGCACTAATTGACCACACCTGGCTTGGTGGCCTGAGTGGTGTAGTATAGTGTGTTGACAGCAAGGCTTATGCAGGCCAACCTACTCTGTCCCTGGCATGTGCGAGGTGCTTGTAGATCTGTGAGGTGCTTGTAGATCTGCTGTATTGGGTTTTTTAACTAGTTTGAAGTGTTGGTGCCGTGCTGTGACAGCTTGAAGCAGGGATGGCTCCCCACAAACCCAATTGTGATGAAAAATATTTATGAAATAAATAAATGAAATATATATATATATATATATATATATATATATATGTATATATATATATATGTGTGTGTGTGTGTGTGTGTGTGTGTGTGTGTGTGTGTGTGTGTGTGTGAAAGACAACTGACTTTTATGTAAACCATACTATATGGACAGTTTGTTCTGCATGTCACTATGCTGGAAAGTGTCCTAATCGGGAGATAAGCCCTGGGGGTCCCTGGAGGGGTGGAGGTTGTGGATTGGCAGGCAAGGAGTGTGTGTGCAAAGTTTGGCATTGAGTAATATGCTGGCTGTGTACACATGTTCACAGCGGCGTCAGTTCAGGAAAGGCTAAGGTATGGCAACATGACTGGTGTCTTGCAAGACACCAATCATGTTGCCATACCTTAGCAACAGGCACGATGAAAAGTACATTTAATTATTTCCCCCCTGTAGCCAAGGTATGGATAAGCCCACAGTGTCCCTCTGAGGGTCCCCCGACCTCACTTTGAGAACCGACCATGGACCACTTGATAAACCCACAGTGTCCCTCTGAGGGTCCCCCAACCTCACTTTGAGAACCACCACGGACCACTTGATAAGCCCACAGTGTCCCTCTGAGGGTCCCCCGACCTCACTTTGAGAACCGACCACGGACCACTTGATAAGCCCACAGTGTCCCTCTGAGGGTCCCCTGACCTCACTTTGAGAACCGACCACGGACCACTTGATAAGCTCACAGTGTCCCTCTGAGGGTCCCCCGACCTCACTTTGAGAACCGACCACGGACCACTTGATAAGCCCACAGTGTCCCTCTGAGGGTCCCCCGACCTCACTTTGAGAACCGACCACGGACCACTTGATAAGCCCACAGTGTCCCTCTGAGGGTCCCCCGACCTCACTTTGAGAACCACCACGGACCACTTGTTAAGCCCACAGTGTCCCTCTGAGGGTTCATGTAAAACTACTGGTCGTGGACACCACCTAGGGCCTGTGTACATATGGCTCTCTGCTGCCCCCCATTAAGAAACTATAGACGGCACAGACCGTGTACACGAAGGGCAGGAGCAAGTGGTCAAGTCCCATAGAATCTATGGGAAATGTACGAAGTCGTGTACAAAGTCACCGGTTGGTCCACGAGCCATAGTTTTTTCCATTGTAGCTCCCTACAGTGTACACGAATATGATTATTATTATTATTATTATTATTATTATTATTATTATTACAGAGATCTCCATATATGGGCATAAAATGGACGCAGACAGACAGATAACTCCATGTATGGGCATAAATGGACACAGGCAAACAGATGGTCAAAACGGGTCCTACAGAGATCTCCATATATGGACATAAAATGGACGTAGACAGATAGATATCCCCATATATGGGCATAAATGGACACACGCAAACAGATGGTCAAAACAGATCCTATGACAACAGGTATAATGGGGTTTGCATTAAAGGGCGGGGCATTCATCCCCTATATACATTGTTCCCGAGTTGGCCAGGGTGCCGACTAGACGCTCGGTAATAATAATTCATGATAAAATAGCACAAATTTTTTCTACTCAGTCTGGGTCTCATAGGAGAGCTATGGGCGGGTCAAATCCATCCACCAGTGACATCATCAATGGGGAATCCAAGCTAATAGAAACGGCAGGCTTTCTATTCCTGAAAAGTTGCAATGTTGGAAGTGGAAGCCATTGTTCTCGCGATAATACAAATCTAAATATTATTTTTCAAAAATATTGTTTAAAGAAATCTGTCAAACGGTGGATGGATTGGACCCGCCCACAGCTCTCCTATGAGACCCAGACTGAGTAGAATAAAAATTGTGCAATTTTATCATGAACATTAGTGAGGACCTATTATATAAAGACAGGTTGAAAAGTGGGGAAGTCCTCCTTTAAGTAAATGTACTTAGTTACAATGTGGTGTACTTAACACCCCTGGCAATCACTGGTACTGTAAGAGCTTTTCTGTAACAATTTAGTTTGGACACTCCAGTATTCCATTCAGTGTAGTAAATATGAAATGTACAGTACATGTATATCAGAACTTTAGATATAGACAAGGAATATTATTACTATTTGTATCATTACTATTTCTATGTGACTTTGGTACTGTAGGACTGGCTTACAATGTACCAAAGTGACCAGAATGCTACGCACTGCTCTTAAAGGTAATGAAAAGTGTATATTTGAATGACCATGTTTGAATCCACAAGACAATATATTCAGCATGGGTGCTGTGCCCTTCACCAGTCCCCAAAATACTAGAACATTGCAGAGCATTGCAGAGGATAATTGCAGTGGTGTGGACAAGGGCCACGTTGTTTTTACATAATCAAGAAAGAGCACTGACAACACAAAAGTGGTACACAAAAGAGGCTGATTGTGATTTGTGGGTCCAGTGTGGAGCATGCATGCTTTAGATTTTCATCTGGTATGGTCAATAAGACTATTTTTGCAGTTTTACAATAACAATAGTATATCCTAATAATTATAAGCAACAAATAAAAGACCAATGGAAGTAATAATAGAAAATGTGCCTCTATAGCGACAAAAGTCAACTATTGTATTGCATCACTACTGTATATCGTCACTGTCGGGCAGAATCTCTAAGTTTCAAATTTGTAAATCTTTTCACAAGGTAAAGCCCTGCTTCATCATACAAAGCCGTCACACAAAAGTAGTGAAAACAGCCGATCTACAAGCACACAACGCCTCGCGGTGCGAGGCATTGTGTGCTTGTAGATCAGCTGTTTTCACTAGTTTTAATCCTTTTTAAAATGATAAATACCTGTCCAACGGTTTTGGACATACAAGGTTTCCACCCGACAACGACGATATGCATGCCTGTCTGCCTTCCTGGTCTCAGTGAAAGTGATACGTTAGGTGGAGTGGTAGCTTTGCTTGACATGCAGGCCTCTAGAATCACAGTAATTAGCAGAAAACCAATGCCACATATCAGATCTCATTCTGGCCGCTACCTCTCCCACGCTGTCGGACAGTGGTTCCCAGACATGTACCGAGGTATAACCTGTGTGCCATGAGTCAAGTCCAGGTTTTGTTTACTATATCAGTACTTTGTGCTCACTCAATTCTATACCCTAATAAAACATATACATGTTGGAGTCCCTCTCTATTGGGCATGTTAGGCAAATATTCTAAATGATTCTATTTACTTTTTTTATTATTATTATTATTTCACAAATGTCCAAAATAGGAAAAATATCAGATCTACAGGCTCACAATGCACTGCGATGCAACAGGTTGTGAGCTTATAGATTGGCTATGAATACAGGTGTTCTTTTACAGGCTATATTCTGACTTGCCCATTGGTGTGCCTTAGGCACAAAAGAGTTTGAAAGCAACTGCTGTAGGCTAGACCTGGACAGAAAGGATTGAAAGGGAATACGACTAAAGTACTCCACTATAGCAGTGGTTCTGAACCTTGTCAGGCCATGTACGGCCCCCAAAATATATTTTTTTTAACTGGGGACCCCCCCCCCCCCACCCTGACGAGCATTAAGAGTTGAGGAATTACATCTTGTATAACACGTTCTATTGTGAATTGACAATTTGGCCAATGTTTAATTTGTCATTTTAAAAGTCCTCAAATTGTCACTTTAGAAATGTGCAGATACCCTCTATACACTTAAACTTTGTTTACTGTTGAGAGAGAAAACAATGTTGCACATTAAGTTAATCATCTGGGGACCCCCCAAAATAATTTGGGGACCCTATAGCTTCTGTGGAGTCAATAAAAGTTAGTAAAAGTTAGTTAGTTGTGATTGTACTTTAAATCTATACATGTAAAACCATAGTTTGTTTGTTTTTCGGAAAATATCTTAAAGGGATTCACTTTTGTATAATATGTAGCCTACTGGTGATGGCTTAGGATGGTAAGTTATGCATACAACAGGATTGGCATTTGCAAGATGTTGGCAAATTTAAGGACTGCGCTTTCCGTGCATGTTTCCCCCTCATTATCAAAATCAATACAGCTGACCTGCCATGATGATGACTGACTGCTATTGACATCATGAACATTGATATCGGCCATGAATAAATGAAAAAAGAAAAGACACAACACTGTTTGGTATGATAATAAGGATCCTATTATCAGTGGTGATTTCAGGGACGTGCTGGCCATTGGGAAAAGCGGGACAACTCCCGAACGGCCGGTTCATTCCCGGCAGGTCCAGGCCGGCCAATAGGAACATAATAAAAATAAAAATATCGGCCTTCGTTCCATTTTGGGGGCTGGGCGGCCAACAAAGCAAATCGTCACTGTCGGGCAGAAACCTTGTATCTCCAAGTTTCAAATGTGTACGTTTCTTCACAAAGCAAAGCCCTGCTTCATCATACAAGGCTGTCGCAGAAAAGTAGTGAAAACAGCCGATCTACAAGCACACAACGCCTCGCACCCTTAAATCATTTTTAAAATGGTTTTGGACATACAAGGTTTCCACCCGACAATGATGAAATATAACTCATGTGATTGGCCCACTGGCTTGTCACTTGTCATGATCTGAAATGGCAAATCTTTGAGTAGCAGCAGCGCTATAGAGAGAGATGTCTCTCTATAGCACGCAATGAGGGCCTCTACAACTCTTTTTCCCGGGCTGAATCAGGGGCCCAGCACGTCCCTGGGCGATTTACTTTGTTGAAAGGATGTTAATGATTCATTCCAATGAGGAAATGTTTGATTGCGCCATTCTACCATCAGCTGAGGGAACAACAAGGCCATGTTCATTAAATTAATAGGCAAAACAAAAAGCTAGCAAATTTTCTCACATCAAATATTTATTGGTTTGTAGACGAACTAAAGATGTGGAAGCCAGTATCTGATTCTGTGTTTTTCATGAATGTAAAATTCTATTCTCTTTTTTTCCTGCTTACTCCCTTTTTATTGTGCCCCCCTTTTCACCTTTTCCAGTTTAACGTTAGGGTTACCTCTATAATGCTCATCTCAAGTAACGATTAGACGTTTGCAGACATCAAGAAGTGCTTCCATCTCTTCTACAGTACATGTCAACATCTGGCTGTTTTGATATGGTGAAGCAGTACACAGAATTCTTTCAACATTGTCTTTGTGTGTGTTCGGGGGTTTGTTTGTTTGTTTGTTTGTTTGTGTGCGTGCGTGCGTGCGTGCGTGTGCGTGTGTGTGTGTATGTGTGTGTGTGTGTGTGTGTGTGTGTGGTTAATGTTAGTGTTGAGTGTAGTTTATTAGGGCTTGTGTCTATGCATAATTCTCTCTCTCTCCCTCTCTCTCTCTTTCTCTTGCTATCTCTCGTCCCCCTCTTCTTTTCTCTCCACCGGAAGCTAATTATTGTCCTGCTTAATTACCAGCAACACAGCACCTGCTTATAGCTTTAAAAATAAAACAAGAAAAAAATTAACGACACGGCCCTCTATTCCCATACCTGATTGAACTCTACCTAATGGAAAACCTGTGCTGGAGAAAACCGCTTTAGTCACACAACACTTTGTTTCATTCCCTTTCCTAATATCTCTCTCGCTGTCTGGTTCCTTTAAGATAACAGATATTTGAATTTGTTTTGGGGGGCAAAACAAAATAACAGGTTTGGAAATGGATAGAGGCTGCAAACAATCAGAAACGTACAGTGCATACATTCACCAGCACCACTCCTTTGGATCCATAAGGGTAATAAACCAATGGCAGTGTACATCTCCTGACCTTCAGTTCCAATTAGGGCCTGAGGAGAGATGGGGTGAACTTTTCAACCTTACGCCTTGTCTATTGATGCACCAATAGAAGAGCAAGGAGATGGGCAGGTCAATAGACAAGTTCACTGTTGTGGTGAGGCATGCCAAGTTTGATTTTGCTGCTAAACTTTAAAAGTTTACACCTAGGAGAAGAGGTTGGACTATCAACTACCTGGGATAGCATTTTTTTTCCCCCTTGTGTCCGTCCTCATTCCTGAGAATGAAACCTTATCGGGCAATCGGGCATCACAATAGTGCAGCCAGGCACGGCAGTTAGGCGGTTCTCCACGCTCAGCTCACTCAATCTCCCTTCATTCTCTTTCGCTAACAAGCTAACACGTACGGTATACGCAATCGTAATGGTTCATTTTATGCAGTCTTTTTAAGCAGAACAATGTTAACTCTTCATACTTTATCCTCAGCATTGGTCACAGCACCCTTCTTGCAGCTAACTCCCTCCACCTCCCCAGCCTTCTCCTTGTGCTTTCTAGGTCTTCTCTAAATTAAATGCATGATTCTGTGACCATAATCTGATTGGGACTGGGGTGGTGAGTGTCCTTGATGATCCGCTGAGCCATGACTACACACCGCCTCTCATACATTTCCTGGCGGTTGGGAAGCTCACCTCTGACGATGTGCTGGGCGGTGAAATCTCTCTATTTCTACGTGTCATTACTTCCACTACGGGAGGGTCACCAGCGTCGGCAGGTTAGCTACTCACCAGCGTCTGGGTTAGGTTTTGGCATAGAGGTTAACATTCACCAGCGTCGGCAGGTTAGCTACTCACCAGCGTCTGGGTTAGGTTTAGGCATAGAGGTTAACATTCACCAGCGTCGGCAGGTTAGCTACTCACCAGCGTCTGGGTTATATTACTGAGGTTAGGGTTTGGGGTTTGGGTTAGGTCTAGGCATAGAGGTTAACATTCGCCAGCGTCGGCAGGTTAGCTACTGAGGTCCTTATGCAGCGATGCTTATGCAGAAGATTTTGAAATCACTGACCCTCTCCACTGCAACGCCGTCGATGGAGATAGGGCGTGATCTCTCCTCTGCCTCCTGTAGTCCACGATCAACTCCTTGGTCTTTTTAAAATTGAGATAAGGTTGTTCTCCTGACAACACTGTGTCAGTGATCTGATCTTGGCCCTGTAGGCAGACTCATGACCTGCTTACAGCCGACGGAGTGCGTGTTAAGGATCAGAGGGACTGATGTAATGTTGCCCATTCTCACCACCTGGCGGAGGCTCGTCACAAAGTCCTGTTTCCAGTAGCGTATGGTCGGGTCGCAAAAGCCTAGATTGCCAGGAGGAACTACAGCATTGAGTAGAGTGCCAAACTGTAGTCCACAAACATCATTCTTATGCATCCGTTCCCCACATCCAGGTGAGAAAGGGCGGGGTGAAGTGCCATGGCAATTGCATCGTCGGTGGATCTGTTTTGACAATATGCAAATTGCCATGGGTCCAGCGAGGCAGGCAGCACGGAACAAATGTAGTCCCCTCACCAACCTCTCAAAGCATTTACTGACAATTGAGGTGAGGTGGACAGGTCTCCAGTCATTCAGACATGATACATTGGAGTGCTTGGGGACCGGCACAGTTGTGGTTTGCTCATCTGCTGCAGACAGAGTTCTACTGCTTATTTGTAAATTCACTTTGGTACTCTGTGTGTGTGTGTGTGTGTGTGTGTGTGTGTGTGTGTGTGCGTGCGTGCGTGCGTGCGTGCGTGCGTATGTGGTACGTGTCAACGTGTGTGTGTGTGTGTGTGTGCGTGCGTGCGTGCGTGCGTATGTGGTGCGTGCGTGTGTGTGTGTGCGTGCTATGCATGACCTCAGGGTTAAACTTTCAAAAGATGAGACCAGAATGAAAAGAAGAAAAAAAAAAACTCCCCAAAGGGTACACGCATGTACGCGCAAGGTAACATATCTACTGTGTTGCTACTGTAGCATAAAATAACCTGGAAACGTCTGCTGGGATTATTGCAAATCATTTCGTCAACACAATTTCACCACATGTCTGAGGTTGAGTTTAATCCCTGTGCAACATGTGCAGTTTAGCAGTGTGATGGTGAGTTGTGATTGGCATAACAGCTTAACTGCACAGTGTGTGTTTACAAAACCTAATATATTATTGCATACATTAAGTCCAGGCTAAAAAAAATAATAATAATTGGAAGTGCTTTTAAAAGATGGATAGATCTTTAGGCTGTGAAGGGGACAAAGTTGGACGCTGACTTGCAAGGTAAACAAGAGTGAGGAGGTCCATGGAATACATTTTTCAATGCAGTCTGCCTCAGGCATCATGGTGCACTTGCAGCAAGGATATTATTTCAAACATAGATTTTCAACATATCCTGATGATATTTCCAGGCTGTTTATGCTTGTAACACAATGTTATATATGCAAGTCTTTTAGGTGGGAGAAAACATCTGATGAGCTGCTGGCAGTGGGAAAAAAAGTGGGAACCTCAAACTCTATAGCCTCGTAAACCAGTCTCGATTCGAACTGAAGATGGGAGGAGTCAGTTTACTAGGCTACAAACTCTACAGCAGTGGTTCTCAACCTGTGCGTCGGGACCCCTGGGGGTCCCCAGATGATGAACTTAATGTGCAACATTGTTTTCTCTCTCAACAGTAAACAAACCAATATAAAGTTTAAGTGTATAGAGGGTATCTGCACATTTCTAAAGTGACAATTTAAGGACTTTTTATTACCCCTAAAATTACAAATTAGACATTGGCCAAATTGTAAGATATTAGAGGCAGAAATTGCGAGGCGTTGTGAGCATGTAGATCTGATATTTTCACAATAGAACCGTGTTATAGAAAATGTAATGCCTCAACTCTGTGCTCGTCAGGGTGGGGGGGTCCCCACAGTTAAAATATGATATATAGGAGCGGCATAGCTCAGGGGTACAGAAACCGTTATTAGAGCACGAAAGGTTCCCGAAGGGTGCCCAGTTCGAATCCGGGCTCCCCCTGAGTTAATGTCGAAGGGTCCTTGAGCAAGACTCTGAACCCCTAATTGTTCCCTCCTGGTGAGTAGGTTGGTGCCTTGCATGGTTTCCTCTGCCACCGGTGTATGAATGTGTGTGTGAATGGGTGAATGTAATGCACAATCTATGTAAAGCGCCTTGGATAAAAGCGCTACAGTTCGCGTCCTGAAAAGTTTGAGAACCACTGCTCTACAGTAGCTCTGGATGCAAGTGAACTTTTATTTTATTATTATTATCTGACCAACATTTCAGCTGTAGCCTTCTTCTGGGTCAGAAGAAGCTAGACTAGAGTTTGTGATTTCAGTTTATTTTATTACGTATTCTTTCTTTAACTGTTGGTAGTTGCTTTACACTAGACTAGACAAGACATTTGAAACACGTGATGATGCATCATAAATTAAATACTAAAGGCATTGTACATTCCCATTTCTTTTATTGAACAGAACTAATTTGACTGCAGGACCTCATCCAAGCTGAGTAGACAGTGCAGCGCGTTGTCCTGACTGTACAGTATGTCTGTCTGACATGGGTCATTGATCCAGTCTTCTCTGGTAAATACCAGGTCACTACATCTGCACTCCATCAGCCCAGGGTCATTCACATCCCAGGGGGAAAATGAGGAGGGTTTGTGTGTGTGTGTGTGTGTGTGTGTGTGTGTGTGTGTGTGTGTGTGTGTGTGTGTGTGTGTGTGCGTGCGCGTGCGCGTGCGTGTGTGTGTGTGTGGATATCAGGTATGGTATACTATCAGTATCCACAGGTCATGGATTGGTCCCCTGTGTCAAGGCGTTGTCATTGATTCTCCGCCAGGTCACAGGGGAAGCTCATGGACAGGCTCAGCAAGGGGTCTGAGGTTACATGCTTTCGTGTACGCATAGTCTCTGTCTCTCACGCGTACGCACGCACACACGCGCACGCACACACACACACACACACACACACACACACACACACACACACACACACACACACACACACACACACACACACACACACACACACACACACACACACACACACACACACACACACACACACACACACACACACACACACACACACTCCAACATCTGCTCCTGCCCTCTGCAATGCCTCAGAGAGATTATACTGACTTATTAGGTCTTCCGTGGCAATCATGTTAAAGGTACTGCACAGTAGCATTTTGTTGGTGTGCGACAGGCATATAACCAAGTACAAATCGGGCATAATGCATTAGAGTTCTCAAATTCTGCCCGAACCCGACCATAACCGAACCCGACCCGACATTTAGGGTAGGGTAGGGCCTAAAATGTATGCTAACTAGTCGGGCCGGGTAGGGCCTCGGGCTCAATGAAAAAAGAAAATATATGTTTTTATTATTTTATTACTATTACTCTGTGATAGAGTAATGAGAACCCAACCATTCCCGAAACCGACCCGACATTTAGGATAGGGTAGGGCCTAAAATGTATGCTAACTAGTCGGGGCCTCGGGCTGGCCCAGTTAGGGCCCAGTTAGGACCGGGCCTTAATTTTCAGGCCCGTTGAGAACTCTATACTGCATGCAATCCTTATCCTATATCATCCTAATTATTAATACAGTAGCTCTATATATAGCAATCATTGCCATAGAGTGTTTGTTCAGTAACAGGTCTCCCTGTCTCTCCAGTTCTTTAGTAAAAAAAAAAGGGGGGGGGGGCATTTTCAGGGCAGGATGCCAATTTTATCCAATCAGGAGAGAGTAGTCATACAGGATACAGGATAAACAAGTGAAATTGGAAGTGATGACACAAAGAAATGAGCAGATAAAATTGGAACTGGAAGCTGATAAATGGGTGCTCTCTCCTGTTTGGCTGAAATTGGCAACACACCTGAAAATGTATTTTCCGTTTATTAAAGACGGGGAGTCAACTGTTACTGAACAAACACTCTATAGTAGCAATGAGTACTATCTCATAGAACTTTAATCTTTTCACAAAACAAAAGAAAACGTTTATTTTAGACAAAGAATATCATTAATGTCAGCTGATTATCCTACTATAAATGCACCGAATCTCTCTCTGTCTATCTGTATGTCTGTAGTTTGATCTCAGTGAGTGTCACTGACGGGTCATCACTGACGACCCCATGTACTCCCATATACTGTATAGGCAAATGTGGAGATCCGGTTGTCCAGAACCACCCATCTGACTGCAATGCACATACTTTATATGGGTATGCCCTTATAAGAAACCGACCGACTTGCGTATCGGCGAGGACCTGAGGGTGTGATGCGCCAACTTAACTGGAAAGCTGGTCGGATCAGCGAATCTCCAGAAATATTGATAGAATCGATATACAGTATATTGAGTGCGCTGATGGCCTAGACTCCGTATTTTGGCATGCCTGACACAGAACTCTATATATGGGCATAAAAGGGGCACAGTCAGACATATACAGATATCTTAATATGGGCACAGACAGACAGACTGTATGGACATAAAAGGGACACAGATGGGTGCAACGGGTATTGAATAACCGGTTGGGGACGCTTTTCCAACTTCTCGACCTCAACGTTCCCGAGTAGGCCTGTGCCCTAGTTGCTGTAACTGAATAATGTGAATCTCAGAGTAGACACATTGCACTCGTTACTCAAACAAACTCTGTGGCTGGCTGTGGATAGCTGAACACAAACTATTCCTTTACATATTGTAGTACTACTAGAGGGTCGCGGCCCTTCGGGCCGCTCACATCTAGTTAAAAAAAAAAATAAAAAAAATAAAAAAAAAAAGTTAAAAAAAATAAAAAATAAAAAGGAAAAAAAAAAGGAAAAAAAAAAAAAAAAAAAAGGAAAAAAAAATTGGGGGGGGGGACTATTGTGGCGGAACTATTGTGCCGCAGCGCACGTTTCCGGTCGGACATATTTGACCGGCGGACTATTTTATACAGAGGCAAAATATGAGGGTAATAACGAATACAACTGTATACAGAGGTTTGGAAACGACATCTTGCAAAGGTGACATGGGTGTTTGAATTTTTAAGCTATATTTAGTACATATGTAGTACATCTTGGCCAAGTGGTTTGGTATTTAAGTTAGCGATACATGACCCGGAAGTAGATCACTTACTCTTTTGTAATATAAAGATTATGTGTTGAGCAGGCTTTCTGAAGTCTGGTGGAGGCATACGGTTATAATGGCACTATGAATGGACCTGCTTGACTGCTCGCTTCAGGCTCTACTTTTCTCCCTCACCCTCAAAAAGTGATGTATTCAATTATCCCAGTGAGGCGCACTTGGTTTTTCTATATCACAAACCAATTCAGCCTACCTCCAGAGGTAAATCAAACGCTGCCCTGGCCACTGCACCTCTTCCTGGATCTGCCACAGGAAAAGCTGAAGTTAACTGGGTCTTTTGGTATTCATATCGCCTCAACGCGGGAAGCCTTTGTACCTGGGAGTGGATCACAGTCCACAGTCCCTCAGTCTACTCTAGACTAAATAAATGTGCTGCATGAAAATAACACAGCATAAGCATTTGGTACCCCCTCCCTTCTCTCCATGTTCCCCTGGTGTCCTCTATAGAACACAAAGGTAGCATTTCTGGACGTGTCTCGGCTGCTTTGTGTCGGTGCAGGTGTGGAAGCTTGCACATGGACGTTCCTTTCAGACACTGGGATACAGCTGTATGGAAAGCCAGGGTCAAGTGCCGCGGACCCTCGGGGCGCTCGTTCACAAAGCGAGCCGTTTCACAGACAGCCTGTGACAGAATGATGGAGGGAAGGGTCCTCGCTGCCAGCTTAGCTGCCCTTCTAATTGGCCTCCATGAATATTTAATGAAATCAAGATGAAATTCAATCATGGCTTTTAACTGCTCAATGGGAGAAAGGGGTATGCGAAAGGAGAGTGAATCGTTACGTGTGTGTGTGTGTGTGTGTGTGTGTGTGTGTGTGTGTGTGTGTGTGTGTGTGTGTGTGTGTGTGTGTGTGTGTGTGTGTGTGTGTGTGTGTGTACAATAAGTGTGACTACATCACTTGATGTGTGCGCACAGCTGCATAATATGTGCAATTGTGCAAACCTGTTCTTGTATGTGTTATCTGTTTCCTACAGTCCAGTTTTCAGAAGACTGCAGAAACAACAGCCGCAGCAGATTATCGTTGCAGTCCTAGTATGTCCAAAACTGTAACTTTTCAGGAAATAGAACTAAAATGTTCAGAGATTGTGAAAATAGCCAAGCATTGTGAGCTTGTACATTTTTGTTCCATGAATTACGTAGAAATGTGCCGATTGATCGGTGAGCGATCGCGATCGGCCGATAATGCCACTATCTGCTTTGATTGGTATCGGCTTTGCCGATCTACAAGCTAGATCAGCTATTTTCACAATATTTATCTGTGGGACTGAATGTAACCTCAGCATCAACTCCTACAAGTTGAATTGGACCTCAGCCCGCAATCTCCTAATGTTTATACTTAATATACAATGTCAATGTTTTGTAAGAAGAATCATTAAATATATAAATGCTGCTACAGTAACACAATAAATAGAAGAATGTATGGATTTGACGCTGTGATCGGGAATATCTGTATGGGCAGATGATCGGTGATCGGTAACGGCCCCAAAAATCACAATCGGAGCATCTATAGGGCTATAAGTGACCAAAAGACGTTAGAGAGACATTCTGCCCAACAGCAGCGTTATGTGCTCTGTGCTGGTGGCACCCTCTCTCTCTCTTTCTCTTTCTCTCTCTCTCTCTCTCTCTCTCTCTCTCTCTCTCTATTTCTCTCTCCTGCTCAGGAGGGAGCTGCTCTTCTCTCTCAGAAGGAATGAATCTTTTATTTGTTTTGTTGTATTTTTAACCAAGGACGCCTGGTCACGCAACAAAGCCCTGCTCTGCTCTGCTCTGCTCTGCTCTGCTCTGCTCTCCTCTCCTCTCCTCTGCACTTCTCTCCCCAGCGTACCACTGCTCACTTGACCTGACATTGTCATGCGAGCACAGACACGTGTACATTTAAGCTGGCATGTACCCATTTTACTATGGAAACGGGTGACCTCGGTGACCTCTTCTACTAGCTTCAACAATGGTTGTTCATTCTATGACAGCTATAGTTACTTTTCCTGGCTTAAAAACTAGGAAAATTAGGGTTGTATGATATAATAGTTATACTTGTAATATCAGCATCGGCCGATAATATTAACTTAAAAATGACTTATCAGTGTCAGTCAGATATCAAAAGTATTCTTGATATGTCACATCGATATGATGACTTCAATTATGTTCCAACCTTGTTGATGCACTGGTGGATAAACAACTCATATATTGGCCAATGTAGGCCTTATCGGTTTTAGCGGATATTTTATTTTATAATATTATAAAATAAAATATCCGCTAAAACCGATAAGGCCTACATTGCCTACATATTATGTTTGAATATGAAGCTGAAAAAGCCTTCTGTGAGGACGAAGGCTGTAGATTCAATCAGTGTTTTCTGGGGAAGCTTTCAAAAGGGTCAACAAGTTGGAACGTTTTTAAATAAAAAATACCACATTCTGCACGATTATACCAAACAAAACACATTTTAAACTAGGGGAATGTTTTAGGTGCACGGAACCTGTCATCTGATTGGGCCACAGCTTTCTGTCAATCAACCTAATATAATTAAATGGTTGGATGAGCTTGTGCGCGTGCGTGCGTGTGGATGAGATGGTTGTGGTGCTTTCGTCAGATGAGGCAGACAGTAGAGCTCTTTTGGCCTGGTATATACTTAGTTGTGCATCGTGTAAAGTAGCAAATGTACAAGTTCACTTTGCATCTTAGCACCGCTATTGAACTGGGACGTCTGGTATTTTTGGTGTGCTACACCGGCACACAACTTTATAGTATAAATCAGGCTTAACAGCGACAGAGATGAGGTGACAGAAAGACCAGCAGTGATGATGAGGTGACAGAGAGACCAGTATAGAGGAGGTGACAGAGAGACCAGCAAAGATGAGGTGACAGAGAGACCAGCAAAGATGAGGTGACAGAGAGACCAGCAAAGATGAGGTGACAGAGAGACCAGCAGTGATGATGAGGTGACAGAGAGACCAGCAAAGATGAGGTGACAGAGAGACCAGCAGTGATGATGAGGTGACAGAGACCAGTAAAGATGACGTGACAGAGAGACCAGCATTGATGATGAGGTGACAGAGAGACCAGCAGTGATGATGAGGTGACAGAGAGACCAGTATAGAGGTTGTGACAGAGAGACCAGCAAAGATGAGGTGACAGAGAGACCAGCAAAGATGAGGTGACAGAGAGACCAGCAGTGATGATGAGGTGACAGAGAGACCAGCAAAGATGAGGTGACAGAGAGACCAGCAGTGATGATGAGGTGACAGAGACCAGTAAAGATGACGTGACAGAGAGACCAGCATTGATGATGAGGTGACAGAGAGACCAGCAGTGATGATGAGGTGACAGAGAGACCAAAGATGAGGTGACAGAGAGAGCAGCATTGATGATGAGGTGACAGAGAGACCAGCAGTGATGATGAGGTGACAGAGATACCAGCAAAGATGAGGTGACAGAGAGAGCAGCAGAGATGGGTTGGTCTCCTGCTCGCCACCCTGTTACTATGTGTCCTCTGCACCAACCCTGTATGACCTGTATGAGAGAGGTGGCCAGATGGTAGGATTTGTGATGTGATGAAAGAGGGAGTAAGAGTGTGCTCGTGTGTGCGTGCGTGCATTCATATACAGCATGTATGTGTGTACAGTAGGTGTACATCCAGGGGGACAGCAGATGCTTGTCTCCAGCCTCTGACCTCATCAGGCAAGGGGGTCAGCACAGGATCACCGCACACAGCCGTCAATGAGCCCCCCGCCGTCGTTAATGCACAACCTGTGTTCCATGATGCCTGCATTACACACCATGCACATTAAAATAACAGCCTAATAATGTCATGAACGTCCTATCAACGTGATTACAACAACTCATCATGTGTTGTGTGTAACTACTAAATTAGGCGTATTTGCAAGCTATTTCTGTACCGTGCTGTACAGGGGATCATATTTCACAGCAGGCACGTGCACACGTACAGTAGACATCAAAGGGGGTTTGAGCCCCTGCCCTTTTATCAGTCTGTAAAAAGTGCCCTCTCCAGACCATTAATGCAGTTTTTACTGTGGTGAAAGAAATGCAAATGCCCTCTTTCCATGCCATACCTGAAGGCAGCATTCAAGAGAAATGCCTTGTCCAAACTCTCCTGAACTTGACTGCAGCATCTTATGTTGAAAGAATTGCCCTCTCTGTGTAGAAATCCATGCCGTTACGCCACATTGTATTGATTTGATTATGCTTAGTTCAGTGTGGTATCAAGCACCGAAAATAGCCGACCTCCAAGCTCACAACGTGTCGCGCTGCGACGCGTTGTGAGCTTGGAGGTCTGCTATTTTCGATATTTTCACCAAAAGTCCCTTTTAGAAATTTCAGCCCCTGCCTCTCTAACATTCTCTGCACGTCCCGGTTTCACAGTACAGTCATGCATGCATTTTCTGTAATGTAAACTTTATCTAAAGAAAGGCCCCATGCATTCCCAAATCATATTGTTGTAGAAATTAGATTTGATGTATATTATGATATTTCCATGATATTATGCGGCATCATTTTAGCAGTATCAGTGTTTTTGAGTTGTCACCCCCGATATCAAATCTCAATTTTTAAAATTGAAAACTGTGGAAGGAGTCGGCTGGTCTCTGCGGCAGTGTAATTTTGTCATATTGACTTTAAATGAATTTGAAATGAGCTACAAAATGATGGTGGTTTTCAGTAACCGCCTCCCTCCCAACACACGCATACACGCGTGCACACACACACACACGCACGCACACACGCACGCACGCACGCACGCACGCACGCACGCACGCACACACACACACACACACACACACACACACACACACACACACACACACACACACACACACACACAGAGCGCTTCCAATTTCCATCCCTCCCTTCCCTCACTCGCTCACTTTCACACTGATAACGATCAGCAAATATGAAAAGTAAATTCTGATGGAAATGTTGGCAAATGGGTTTTGGGTAGATCGTGCATGAATATTTAATTTAGTCATAAAGTGGGGTTTAGTACATTAATACATTCTTTTTCCTCTGCCGTCGTTCCCTCCACCCCTCATCCGTCCTCTCCCTCCAGATAAGGTTGATTCATTCTTAGTTGCGTGTCTGTGTTGCACGCCGAAAACTGCAGATCTACAGTACCCGCACAGAACGTGACACAGCACGTGTTCTGAGCTTGTAGATCGGCTGTTGTCGGCGCGTGACACAGACGTATAACTGAGGCTTTCAGATGGCGGCGTGATCCGTTCTCTGCTGCTTGGCCCTGTTAACATCTGTCCTGCTTGTGTTATTTACTAATGGTTCTCAACCTGTGGGTCGGGATCCCCAGTGGGGTCCCTAAATTATTTTGGGGGGTCCCCAGATGATGTACAACAATGTTTTCTCACTCAACCGTAAACAAACCAACATAAAGTGTAAGTGTATAGATGGTATCTGCACATTTCTAAAGTGACAATTTAAGGACTTTTTAATACCTCTAAAATGACAAATGAAACATTGGTAAAGTTGTCAAATATTAGAGGCAGAAATTGTGAAAATAGCAGATCTACATGCTCTGAGCATGTAGATCTGTTATTTTCACAATAGAACCGTGTTCTTCAACTCTTAGTGCTCATCAGGGTGGGGGGTCCCCAGTTAAAATATGATTATTTTGGGGGTTGCGGCCTGAAAAGGTTGAGAACCACTGTTATATACAAATGGATACGGCGGCCGTGATGAACAGATATTAGGCAAATGAAGACTTTATTTCAAAAAAGAAAGTGAAAGAATAGTAGGGAAAAGAGTTGTAGGCTATGTTTATGTGAAGATATTCAACAGACACTAATTGAGACTCTAATAGACAGTGGACCTGGTAGACAGATTAATAAATGCTCTATATGAGCAACGTGTGTTTTAGCCTGAATATTGATTTCACATTAGATAGAGCTGTTGCTGCTAACAGAGGTGAATAATAATAGGAATGGAAGAGCAACCTTTCTATTATAGCACTGATTTACATCTCAAGTCTGCATATATTTCCATGCAATCTCACTCGATACTTGCATTTAACCACTCAATTACATTATATACTGTATTTATACTTTGGGTGCTGTAGTAGGCCCCCCTACAAGCTCCCTATGTGCGATCAGATCTTCAAGCGTTTGCATCTGCTCACCAAATGAATAGGGATGCTAGGGATCATGTGGTTATGTTAATTCCAGACCCAATTGGCATTTTGCTTTATCCTCTTAAAACCTAGTCTTAGTTAATGGACTTGAGTTACAACTGTACTCGAAAAAAAACAAAAAATCTGTCTATACTCCAAATCTCTTCACCAAAAATAGCCGATCTGGAAGCTCGAAACGCGCCGTCTTGCGCTTGTATATCTACTATTTTTGCCGAATGTTCCCCTCAGAATAGGCGTGCTGGGGTTCAAAAGGTTACAATCTGGGGTAGGAAAACCCGCCCGATGGGTGCCACCATGTGAATATATGGTCCATGCTCTGGCTTATCCCAGTGTTATTGTTATTGTGCTGCTACAGGTGCCTGGCCCCCAGGGCCTGGCTGGCTTTGACTGTGACAACTGGTGTGCCAGTGACCTCTGGTTCCCTGCCGCTTCATCTCTCTCTAACCTAATAACCCTTTCACAAACCCATTCTAGGCTCATTACGGCATGGCTACTTCATATCTGGGCCAAACCCAGTTTGCAAATATCGTTTTGTAGTGGGTCCAAGAGACAGGAATAATACTGCCACACTTACTTTTTAAAGCTAAACCCTGGAACTTATTTGAATGTTAACAACATCATTTTAACCTATCTATTTTTATTAATACAATATAACTAGCACATCTGCAGTGGTAGGAAGTTGTCTCCCTACTCTTCCGTTGAAAGATTTTGACCCTGGTGTCGGTTAGGACATACTATTGAGTCACGAGAAGTGCCAGAAGCTCATAAAATATCTCTCCTGGATGAATGGTTATTGTTTTTGGGATGAGCAGTAGAAATGTTGTCTCTCGTGAGGGAGATCTGGTTTGAATACCAGGAAGGACTTGGACGTTATGCAGTGGTGGAAAAAGTACACCTACATTTCTCACTTAAGAAAAAGTATCAATACTGCAATTTAGAAATACTCTATTACAAATAGAATTCAAAATGTATTTGAGTAAAAATACAAAAGTATTTCATCAAAATGTACTTAAAGTACCAAAAGTAGAAAGTACTCATTGTGCAGAGTGTCTCATTTCAAGTTTTCAATTGTATACAAATCTTTTTGAAAATAGCCGATCTACAAGCTCACAATGTGTCGCATCGCGACGCAAGTGTTTTGTAATAATAATCAAAATCTACAACGTAACTAGTAAGTACAGTACTTAAGTAAATGTACTTTTTTTTACACCACTGACGTTATGGCATTTTGCAGCTCTACGGTGTGTGTTTACTGTACTGTATGTGATCCTGGCTGCACCAGCCAGTTGCTGTGCTGTGTTGCTAACCCGCGGCAGTGTGCTGCTAACCTTCACGAATGGAGTGGCTACCGAGGGTCTCTTGAGGAAGGAGAATGTTGTACCTCTGTGTTCTGTTCCCACAAACACTGCAGTTTGGTGTTTGTTTTAGTCTGCTTGGAGGTTGCTTACAAGATGGATTGGGGTTTACTTCGTCAGCACAATTCAGACCTTCGAACATTTCACTGGAATTATCAAATCAATTCAGCATTCGTTGTGCTGTCCAAAGTGGTGCACACAGCCTGACAATGCATCCCTCATGAAGGCTAAACCAGTCATACTGTAATATACAGTAAACAGTGTTCATTTATCCATTTGTAACTCTGAGAGTGTACAGATGTATTGTACACCAATGTATTGTACACCAATCAACAATACAATCTGTATTGTAGATTGCAACTGCGGTGGTTGGAGATGTGGCCAGGTAGGACCACTACTGGCTGACAAGAGGTTTTGCATGAAGCTCAAAGCATAATATATCTCCTGCCCAAACATGCTTTCCATCTTAGTTCAGGGGTAGAAACTGTTGGCGCTCGCACAAGAGACCCGGCTGTGAATTATTGGTAGGACAGTATGCAGCTTTAACAGCGAGGATTTGACTGTGCAGTAACCTCGTTCCCAGTCTTTTCTCGTCTCCTGTGGAGAAAATGCTGGTACAGAACTACGGCAGAAAGGGGCTAGCGTTGTATGTACTTTCCCTGGAAGATTGCCAACTACCTGAAATACCTCAAAAAGGGACACCCTGACGGGAGTCCCTTATCCTTATGTCTAAGAAAAATAAGGGGCGCCCCGGGAAAAAAAAAGATACAATCTCACATAATATATGTGCAGTTTCTGTATTATTATATTAACTGTATTACAGTATATATATGTATATGTATATGAGCTGTTTGAACTTGTAAGATGTGTGTCATTGATTGATTCTCAAAAATAAGGAACAAAGTAGTAGTTTTCAAATAAGGGACAATCACAAGGCCTGGGAATGTAAACCAATAAGCATCAACATACAGTACCTTCGTTCTGCAGGACTTCCTGTACTGCTGTTGACACTTCCAGTAGCCAATCTTGCCTATCGTATGGTATACACCAGGGTTCCCCAATTAGTTTTCCCCAAGGGCTGAATTATGTCTAGGGTACCAAGCCGAAGCGACAGTTCAGATATCGTCGTTGTCGGATGAAAATCTTGTATGTCCAAAACCGTTCGTTTTGCATTTAACATTTTAAAAATTATTTAAACAAGTGAAAACAGACGATCTACAAGCACACAACGCCTCGCACCGCGAGGCGTTGTGTGCTTGTAGATCTGCTGTTTTCACTACTTTTGTGCGACGGCCTTGTATGATGAAGCAGGGCTTTACTTTGCGAAAGAACATACAAATTTGGAGATACGAGGTTTCCACCCGACAGCGACGATATACTAGTGTTGTTGCTGCTCTTATACCACCATTATTACTGGGTTTGGTGGGGACCAGACAGTAGCCCCCCGCGGGCCGCAAATGGCCCTGCGGGCCGCCTATTGGGGAGCCCTGGCATACACTATACACAGTTAGTAACTACTGTACTTTACTTTACCCAGAACTCTGTCCAGTCCATCCCAGTGTGTGTGAGGTACTGCAGCAGAGAGGGGGCAGTGAGCAGCTACTTTTAGTACGGAGGCGGACCTCGACAAGGAAGTTGATCCCCCAGCTCTTGGCTGCATTTGATAAAGATTTATACAATCCTATTTTCTGCCTTGGATTGCCTCTGCTAATGTGATTCTCTCTTTCTCTCTCCCCCTCTTTCTTCCTTTCTCTCTCTCTGAACACTAAGCATCTTATCCATGTAACGAAGTGACAAAGGCAGAGAGACGAGAGAGCAGTGGTAGTGTGTTGTAATTCTCTAATTCATCCCTGATTCATTATCTCTGGATAACGGTTGATTTATACTTGGTTGTGCACAGTGTCGCACACCAAAAATAGCCCATTTACAAGCTCACAGTGCGTTGCAGCGAGACATGTTGTGAGCTAGTAGATCTGCTATTTTTGGCAAGTGACACCGGCGCCCCAACAAAGTATAAATCACCCTTAAGCAGTGGCAGGCTGCAATGCTCACAGACACTTTGCGTGTGTGTGTGTGTGTGTGTGTGTGTGTGTGTGTGTGTGTGTGTGTGTGTGTGTGTGTGTGTGTGTGTGTGTGCGTGCGTGCGTGCGTGCGTGCGTGCGTGCGTGCGTGCGTGCGTGCGTGCGTGCGTGCGTGCGTGCGTGCGTGCGTGCGTGCGTGCGTGCGTGCGTGCGTGCGTGCGTGCGTGCGTGCGTGCGTGCGTGCGTGCGTGCGTGCGTGCGTGCACGGGAAAACAACATTGTTGGCAGTTTTCATGAGGAGCTAGTTTGTGGAATCAGTGGTCAGTGGAGCATGCCTACATGCCTCTCTGGGTTTGTCCATATATGATAAATATAAATGTCATGGATTACCATCTTTTATTCATATTTTTCTAACTTCAGTGTATTGTTTTTTCTGAAGCAAGGTCTCTCTCTCTCTTTCTCTCTGTCTCATGCAGTCACTTGCAGTCACTTGCAAAGAATAACCAGTAGAGGGTGCTGCAAATGCAAATGTGTTTTTAAACTGTCCCCATTCCTCACTCAACTCTACAACTCAGGAGAGATGTGGGTGTGGTTCATTTATTTGTTGTTTCAAACGCATTTTAGCATCACACTGTGATATCCTCAGTGTGAACTGAACAATTACTAACTGAGAGTGCACAAATGTAACCAAATAGATCTGTGTAGGCCTACTCCCTGGGGGTTAAACACACAGATTTAACAGTGTGGTCCCTGGGGGGTGTACAGTACAGTACAGTACAGTACAGTACACTGGGCTGTGCCCCCTGTACCACAGCAGTGACAAGAGGATGTGTATCTGACTGTGGCAAGTCAACAGTCTGCACATGTGGAGGTGCTCGCAGTCGCAGTGGTGTAAAGTATCCAAGTACATAACATTTTGCGGTATTTTTAGTTTACTGGAGTATTTCCAATTTTCAGCACTTTTGCTTCTACTCCACTACATCTCAGAGGCAAATATTGTGCTTTTACTCAATTACACAATTATTTGAACTTCACAATTTGTATACATTTTATACATTTGAAAACATGAAATGGGACCTTCTGCATAATGAGTACTTACTACTTTTGTTACTTTAAGTACATTTTGATGCCAATACTTGTGTACTTATTTTGAATTCCCAACTTTTACTTGTAACAGAGTATTTCTACATTGCCGTATTGATACTTTTACTTGAGTAAGTGTGTGTGCATGTTTGCAGTGAAATCCTCAGCTCTACTTTAATGCTGAACGTGTACAAAGGGAACCACATTTGGTTGGTTCCATTTGTACACTCAGAGACACACAGTTGACTGTGTGTGGAGCACAGATATTACGCTCCCTCTTCTCTCAGCTTGTTGCTCTCAGTCTCACGTTGTGACAGTGACCTCTGCTGCCTGCGTTGTCCCCTCACTGCAATGCCTTTTCCTCTCCCAGCATGGGTTTGTAGATCGTCTAGTTGCTTCCGGATAAGCACGTCGGCCAAACATCTCAAATGCAATATGGAGATGAAGAACACATGTTTAGTACCCATCAGAGAGCCCGACTTCAGCCTTCACAGGACTCTGAGAGCCATGCTGTGCTCAACTGGTCTAAATGGTGTTTGAATTGTTAATGAAGTCGGCTCCTAAAAGCTGTCGTTGACCGTGACCTTACATGCTGTGACAGCCTTGATCATACTTAGATGCACACACGCACACACGCGCGCTCGCTCGCAGGCACACGCGCAAACGTACATGTGCGCATAATGCGCGTGCACACACTCATCTCGGATGAGAAGATGTTCATTCCTGTGGGACTGGTATTTAAGAAGGGGTGAGGTGTTGATTACTGCAGTGCTCTGTGTGTGTGTGTGTGTGTGTGTGCGTGCGTGCGTGCGTGCGTGCGTGCGTGCGTGCGTGCGTGCACAATCTGCTGGGAGGTTAAAGAGATGGGTGAGCCAGCAAGCATCTCCTCTAGACTCCTCAGCTGCTGGAGAGTGAAGTGTAAAATTGGCCACTCTTTCAAATGCGCTCCATCAGATCAGAGTCAGACACACACACACACACACACACACACACACACACACACACACACACACACACACACACACACACACACACACACACACACACACACACACACACACTCTCTCTCTCAGACACACTCATCAAGAGGGGGAATACATGTACTGTAAAGATAGAAAAGTTTTGTTAAATCAATCAAACTATGACTTAGTATGTCGCCACTGTCGGGTGGAAACCTTCTATGTCAAAAAACTTTACTTTTCAGGAAATGAAAAAAAAAGGGAAATAAATAATGTTTGTTCCAATGGATAACGTTTAGTTATCATTTAGTCAGTTTAAATATTGATATAACTGATAACTGACAGACTTTCAGAATGTTTGAAAAATAGCAAAAATATCACAAGATCACAGCGTGATGCGGCGTGTTATGAGCTTACAGATGTCTGCTACTTTTGTGTGACACAAAAGGTTGATGTGCTGTATGGAGATACAAGGTTTCTGTCTGACAGCAACGATATACTGCAGCAGCAACTCCTGCTCATCACATTGATGCATAGACTGTCTCTCTGCAGGACTGATGAATATCATGCTGAATTGTCTGCATTTAACGTGACAGTTTTCTCTTCCTTGTGTCTTTCAGCAACAAAGGCAACTTGACCTGTTAACTATCACCAACCCAGGTAAGATGCCTGAATTTTCTAATCCCACCTTATTGTTTATAATCTCCAAAAAATAAACAAAACTACCTCTCTGGTCTGCCTCTGCCAGGAGGCATGTCCTACCCCTGTACATCTTTCTGTCTACCATGGGGGTGTGACGACAATATCTGTGTGCAAGTATGCAGTGTGGAATGAGTCATGATTACGGTGCAACCAGAGTATTATTGGACAGAGAACACATTGAAATGTAGTGTCTAGTGTGGCATGTTGTCATAACTAGGACAATAGTGTTTGTTTCACCAGTCAAACAGTGTCAACTGGTTTGGCAGATGCCACATCATGGCTTTCTAGTCAATATTCAAATGAGTTAGGTATTAGCCCTACTGTGTCTCTAACGTGTGTTTTTATCAAGTGAAATGCAAGGCTCATTCAGCTTTGCTTTGTCTCTGCTGCACTGCTTGTGCTTGTACATGAGTAGAGCACTGATTGTAGAGGAGTGATCCAGACATTTTGATTGTTCTTCTTCCTATTTCATGGGAAGGCCCAGTGCCAAACAGCCAAAGTTTAAAATGAGGACACAAGCAAGATGTCAGCTTTCACCAAAATGTAACACATTTTTGTGGCATTCTCAGAGGTAATATAAAATATTTTCAGATGATGTTCAAAGTTATCTGAGGACCACCATGAGTGATGATAGAATAACTAATCTTGTGCTAATTAATTTGTCAATTTTGTCAACTCCTTGCTGAGTTGATTGCCTGTGGTTTGGTATTAAAATGCATTCAAGTTCATCTTACTGTATTGTACTTTTTGGAATCATTTTGCTTAAATGCTCTGTCATTCAGTATGTGACATAAAATGCAGTAGCTTATGCTCACTTTTACACCGGTGCCACCGGGGGTTAGTGCTTCCAGACAGGTGTGTTGTGGTTTTAAAGGCATTAGTAGGCTCTGTTATGGCGATGTTATTACTGCAGTCTGGCTTTGCTCAGCATTTGTTCCATTTGGACTTGGGGATGTTGTCTGTGAAATAGGCAACACAACTGAATTGAAAAAGAACACCCGTGTGAACTGAGCGGTGGTTCCCCCCCCCCCCCCCCCCCCCCCTTCCCCCCTGTGTGTGTGTGTGTGTGTGCGCGTGTGTGTGTGTGTGTGTGTGTGTGTGTGTGTGTGTGTGTGTGTGTGTGTGTCTGGTCTGGCCTGAACAACAGCGCCCCTCCCTTAACATGTGTGGTCAAAAAAGGTACTGACAGGCTACAGACAGACAGACAGACACGGAGACATACCCACACACACGGCCACGTATAGGAGCGTTGTGACCACCGCTCAAAAAGAAAAATGTGTTCAATCCCCACACTGCTCATTTCAGCACCATGGACTCTTGCACTGTCCATGGTGCTGAAATGAGCATACTAGAGAGAATATCAATCAATGATTTACACATTGTGCAGCCTACAGAACTAAAGGTTGAAACTGCATTTGAAAGGCTTAGCTTAAGTTCTCTATGTACAATAGCACCCCTACAGTACTGTTTTAAAAGTTAAAGATCTATAACTGACATAAAATTAGCAATTTCAGTTCCATGCCATTGTTCTTATTTCTATAGCCTATTCTTACCTGCAATAGGGTTCATCCAACTCTGAATGTTTTGTATACATGTTTTGGAGAATTCTAGTTGAAAGTTCAATAATGATGACGTTTCTCATGTGACAGTGTTATACCCTTTCTATCAGTAATGGAACGAGTGTTTCCTGGCTAGGTAACCTTGCCAAGACCTTCCATTTTGCTGAATTGACGCCACTGTCAGTCAATCAAAAGTTGTGCTGTGATAGTTGTTCGCTGCCCCACAGTCACTTTGTGAGTAATTTGTGAGGGGACGTAACCTCTGTAAGGTCATGCATGACATTATAGCTACACATGTTGACAGCCAATTGTGCATACAAGATGAGATGGTGGCATCTCATCATGAAAGGTGGCAGACCATGCCAGCATAGATTCAAAGAAACATCAGATCGGCATGTGCTTGTGTGACACTCCACAGATGCAGGAAGAGAGATAAGAGACAGATTGGTCTCTCGGCTCCATGCACAAGCATGCATATGACATTATTTCAAAATTCTGACATTATTTCATCAAATTCTGTGGGAATGCAGTGAAAAACATGTTACTTTCAAATCCAGCATGCATATGCTCATTCAGCAACTACATCTCTGCTATTTCAAGACGGCCCTGTATTAGGCTATATTAGTTTTGTAGCATGCTGTGAGCATGCACACGAAACATGATGCTGATAGAAAGTAGCTGCACACAGACATGCAGACATACAGACACACACACACACACACACACACACACACACACACACACACACACACGCGCGCGCACGCACGCGCGCACACGCACACACACACACACAGAGAGAGAGAGGGTTGAAAACCTGATCTCCTGGTAGACTAGGAGAGTGCTGTTGGACAGAGTGCTCAGGGGATTTGAACCACTTAAAACCTACAGTATACTTCATTGAATATAGAACCTCCAGGATCTATAGGGATGCTGGGGTTTATGTGGTTATGTAGCGTCAGAAATGTGAGGCTTTTCCTCGCTGGGATAATATGTTACACCATATACTTCTTTATAAAAGAGGCAGATAAAACAGGTACTCTGAATACATGGGAATGTGAAAAAAATACAGACTAGGCCTACCTTATTTCACCCTTTCTTTCCGTTGCCTCTCATTGTCACCTTCAAAGGTGTCACTTACAGATTTTCTTTTTACTAACTCACATCAGCCACTTTGATGGAGACATCAAGCCCAGCTAATGTGCTTATTTTCTGAATTTCATTAAGAGTAACGTCTGTCTGTTAAGTTTCACATTATAACCTATTACGAGCCAGTCTGTTTGTGACGCTTGATGGCACTGTGGTGTGTGTGTGTGTGTGTGTGTGTGTGTGTGTGTGTGTGTGTGTGTGTGTGTGTGTGTGTGTGTGTGTGTGTGTGTGTGTGTGTGTGTGTGTGTGTGTGTGTGTGTGTGTGTGTGTGTGTGTGTGTGTGTGGGTGTGTTTGGGTGTGTGTGCGTGCGCGCACACGGCCCGTCTGCCTGCAAAGCAGTCCAAGCATGTTAATGTTTGTGTCTATATGTCGGTCTGTGCGTGTGTGCTTAATGGCTTAATGGCGTGTAGACCTACTTATGGCTCTCCCCGTGTGACTGGTTCAGGAAAAGTGTTCGTAAGGTACTCGCACACTGTGAGAAATCTGTGCGGGCGTCTCGGATAGGCAACTGTGTAATAAAGTGAGCTTCCGAGATGTATAGACGGGGAGAGGAGAGGAGAGGAGAGGAGAGGAGAGGAGAGGAGAGGAGAGGAGAGGAGAGGAGAGGAGAGACAGATGGGGACGACGGGGAGGATGCAGAGGCCCATATGTCTAAAGTATCTGGATGCTCTAATATGCTTTGATTAGAATAATGTTTATGTGTGGCACGTGGAGCCCGGGATAATTTAGCAGGTTTACGTGGCATCTGTTCCCCCAGCGCCCTGAGCTCAGGCAAGACTGGTCCTGACCTTCACAACTTGACAGAGGGCATCTGCATGGGGGCACGGGAGTTCAGATGGGGAGGGGGAGTGGCAGACAGAGAGAAGAGAGAGAGAGAGAGAAAGACTGAAGTGGTATCTATCCACCTCTCCATGCAACAAGAGTGCAAAACAAAGAGGAGAGGAAAGGGTGTAACAGGGAGGGGCCAACATGTTGTTACATTATGTTGTGTGTTGGATAACTGTACTACGTGACCTCAGGAAGAGCCTCTGTCCTGTTCACTGGGCCTGTCCCTCTGCTGGTGAGCTGTGATGTCACAGGGCCTGTCTCTGTGTGTTGAGCTGTGATGTCACAGGGCCTGTCTCTGTGGCGTGATTACAGGTCCAACTGGGAAAGATGGATAACCACGCCCCGGACCCATTTTTGAAGCTTGTGATTGGCTGGACCGGACGTAGGGAGCGCTCCGTTGTAGTCACTTGGACCGCGCGAGGTGCACCAAAACCCAATTATCATGGCGTTTATCGTGCGCTTGCCCAGGCCTTACGGCCTGGGCATAAATATAACGATTGCATTCACCACGGCTTCGTAACTCGCGCGGCACTCCGCCGGCCGCGCGGCCCTGGCCCACTCTTCGCGGCCACTCGCGCCTGCGGCGCTCGGGGGCGAAGAGCAGGACCAAGGTCCGCTGGCCTTCGCGCCGCTTGCAATGTCGTGGACAATAACTGTGAAAACGAGCGCTCTATGCCGTTTCCATCCATCTTTCCCAGTTGGATCCGTAATCACGCGTCTCTGTGTGTTGAGCTGTGATGTCACAGGGTCTGTCTCTGTGTGTTGAGCTGTGATGTCACAGGGTCTGTCTCTGTGTGTTGAGCTGTGATGTCACAGGGTCTGTCTCTGTGTGTTGAGCTGTGATGTCACAGGGCCTGTCTCTGTGTGTTGACCTGTGATGTCACAGGGCCTGTCTCTGTGTGTTGAGCTGTGATGTCACAGGGCCTGTCTCTGACGTAAAAGTACTCATTATGCAGAATGTCCCATTTCAAGTTGTCAAATGTATAAACACCTTTTGAAAATAGCAGATTTACAAGCTCATAAATGGCCAAACTGTATAGGGCTGAAGTGGTTAATCTCTGCAAGCCAAAGAGTACATTCATGATGCCACTGATCACATGACCCCACAATCAATCCTCCAGTTCTAGGCAACACAGAAGAGGGGACCTTTTTCTTATTTCCACACAATTAACGCTAAGATAGATTAATGACATAGTTCCATGTTGAAAAGTGTTGAGTGGTATTCCCCTTTAAGTAAATGTACTTTCCACCACTGACTATAGCAGGGGTTTTCAGGCCAAGGACCCCTTAATTGAGAGAGAGATGAAGCATGGACCCCCACAACCTTTTCATAGATTCCGTATAGTTTAATCGTTTGACAGCACAATCATCAGTGTATTTTGGATTCATGTCAATTTGTGTTTTCAGATATTTAACCACTTGAACCATCAATACTTAGGCCTAATAAACTTGACCTTTCACTCTGTACTTGGTCTGCTCTTTTTTCCCCCTCTACACCAAACCCCTCCGTAGTAACTCTGAGGACCCGCTATGGGTCCCGGACCCCCTGTTGAAGACCTCTGGACTATAGGGATGCGTCTGCAGACTCTGCACTGTTGAACGATGAGGATGTCAGAGTGAGGTCAACAGCAGACCGTGGCGCGGGCCATCTATTCCAGCCTATAGAGAACCTTTCCCTCTAGAGAAAGATACCTCATGTCTACATAGTGTACAATGTTGCAAGATAAGCAAACGAGAAGCTTTTATTTGAAGCAACGTTTGTATCAAGAGCCAAGCCCCGGAGCAATCCGTCGTGGCAGACAACCATCCTCAGACATTACGTAAAGGTGCAGTCGATGGATTGCAAGTTCCTTTGACCAGCACAAAGCACGCTGTGCTGTGTGTAAATGATTGCGGATCTATTATTCAGCCTGTTGTTACGCACCGCCTTGAAAGCAGGACCATTATATTCTAAACCTCCACAGACATACTTTACCCTGCCATGCTTATTACTATTCACAGTAGGTGAACACGCACGCACGCACGCACGCACGCACGCACGCACGCACGCACACACACACACACACACACACACACACACACACACACACCCCGATTGGAGGTTATTCTGCTGGCTGCATAGAGAGCTGAATGAATGAGGTTGATACACAACTAAATCCTGAGTGTTAACATGACTCTGAGAGTGTAAAAATGAACCTGTTGGAGTGTTAGTGTTTTAATTAACAGTCAGACAGAGACAGGATACTCTCTCCTTCTGCCAGTTCACATTAAGGACAACTCCAGTTCTCCTTTGTCATTCTCCTCTCTGCTGTTCAGTATGTTTATGTTTGTTTATTCAACTTTCAGCATGATCACGGATGTTTAAAAAAGACAGGTGCCATTAAAACACTATCTAAAAGTCCAATAACCTAACACAAATCTAAAATCCACTATCATTTAAGAGTCTGCACATGTATGGGATTTGTGATTTCTTGTATCTATCAGTTTTGCATGTTGGAGTACTGTCCAGGTCGACTCTATTCCTTGTTTGGCGACAGGAGAACAAAAGCACCTGCAGTTCAACCTCTTAAACCCTATTGGCCATGCTGTACAGTACCTCATTATTTCTGTGTTTCGATGCTTTACTGGCTTAAACTATAATGTTTGACGCTCTCCTGCTCTACATTACTCCTGTAGACAGTATAGGGGACATAGAGTGTACCGTAGACAGTATATAGGGGACACAGAGTTAGGGGACATATAGAGTGCAGGCACACTAGATGACTAGAAGATCAAGTAGGTTCGCAGCATGGTGTTCCTGTGTGTGTGTTCCTGTGTGTGTGTGTGTGTGTGTGTGTGTGTGTGTGTGTGTGTGTGTGTGCGTGTGCGTGCGTGCGTGCGTGCGTGCGTGCGTGCGTGCGTGTGTGCGTACGTGAGTGTGTTTGTGTCTTTGTGTGGTGTCTTTGAATCTATGTCTGTATCTGCGTGGGTGTGTCTGAAGTCTGTCCTTGTGTACACAAAATGTATGAGGATTTAGTGATTCATCCCTGCTGTGTTTTGTATGATCCTACTGTATTTCTGTGGGCATTTATTAACTCATCTGAAGAATGCTTCACACACGCACGCACGCACACACACACACACACACACACACACACACACACACACACGCACACACGCACACGCGCGCACACACACACACACACACACACACACACACGCACACACACACACACACACACACATCGTGTGTGTGTAGCATATGCAGCATACACACGTTTTCACATGCACACAAAGCTCACGCTGTCTATTCTATACACTCTCGTTCTCCTCCTTGCCCCCCCTCCCCACCCTGCCCTCTTTAATTGGACACTTGAGCGGCACACGGCTGCATCTGGCTCCTGTTGAACACAGCCTGACATTTCAGACTACTGACCTTTACAGCCCCGCCACAACTAAATAATGATTAGTCCTGGCAACTGTTCCACCAAAACAGAAGCCTGGTCCACAAGCGCGTGCACAGATGCATACACGCACAGGCACACGCACGCACGCACGTAAACAGTCATGTATAAATCGGAGAATCTGAGCATCTAGAAGGTAAGTGCACGCTGACACACTCATCATGTGCATGCGTGCGTGCACTGCACACATGCGCGTACAGTACAATGATGCAGTCAGAGCAACAGGAGAACAAAAACACCTGCAGTGAAAAAGCGTAGTGTTTGTCACAGTGAGAAAATGGGGTCACACATTGATTTGAGAGGTCGTTGTCATTCTATTGGTTTATCGATTAGATAGTCCTTTTCCATATCTGCACACAGCACGAAATAATGTGTTGTTCTAAATTAATTCTGTTTGGTTCCCCCCCCCCCCCCCCCCCTCATGTACTCTCAGCATTACAGTGGAAAAAGGTCAATTATATTCATGAGATCTGGGCAGATTTGAGTGTATTTGTGTTTTTGTGTGTGTGTGTGTGTGCGTGCGTGCGTGCGTGCGTGCGTGCGTGCGTGTGCGCGCGCGTGTGTGTGTGCGTGTCTAAAGCAATGAAGCAGCAAAGAGATAATAGGCAGACCTCAGATCTCCCCTTGCACTCTCTCTCTTCTCTCTCTCATGCTTTTTTCTCTCTCAATCGTTTTCTGGCCGTCTCCATCTCCATGCTGTTTCTGACAGAACAGAATGGAAATGTTCTTCATTAGAGCCTGTGTGATTCTACAGTTCCATTCACCCTGTGCCTCTCGCTTGACTCACCCAACTCTTCCCAGTGTGCATATCTCTGGGGTGAGAGGTCACATTATAACACGACCGAAGACCAGTGTTTTGAAAGGTCCTGCATGGTACAGCAATCAGATGGAATTTGCTCTGCCATTTTCAGCGCTAGTGCTATATGCCATTTTCAGTGCAGTGGTGCTCACGGGAAGATTTGAACACCTTCACAGTAAAAATGTGTTCCATTTGGTTACAAATGGTTACATTTGGATACTCTCTGACTTAAAAATTGGAACATTACAGTCACAGGTACATTTTATGCTATCAGAGTTTATTGACACCTGATCACAATTATGTGTGTATTATACAGTTATCACAGGTTAGTGTTTTCTTTCCTCAGTATAGTATTTTCAACAATACATTTAGCAGATGCTCTTATCTTACTCTATTAACTCTGATTTTGCTCTTCCAAGTCAACAAACGACAGGGTAAATACAAATAGTCACATACTGTTAGTATAATGCAAAGAGAACAATGTAGTGCTTCAAAGAAACTAGGATACCAGGTAAACAACAAACGTAGTGTCTGTCTAAACAATGCTCTATCTAATTAAAGTTCTTAACATTTGTGGTAAAGCTAAAACGAATCAAAAGGAAGAAAGAAAAGAAAACAAGTATCCAACATATATCTGACAATGGAGGGGTGGGTTGGGAGGGGGGATTGATATTGAAGTTGATTTATTACTTGTAATTTGTTGTTGTTGTTATTGTTTTTATATAATGTGGAAAACAATAAAAAAGTTAATGATAAAAAAATATCTGGTGACTATTGCTAGCATCGCTATAAAGGTGACAAGAATGGATACTAGGAGAGAGGAGTATTAGGGGTGAAGCAGAGTCTGAAGAGGTGAGGTTTCAGATTAGCCTCTTAATTTGAACTGTTTAGCAGCATGGTCAGATTGATAGTGTTTCAATTTGTTGTGTATCTGGTTTCAGACTGGTGTCTGTGTCTCTTGTGTCTGTGTCTCGTCTGGTATCCTCAAAATGTAAATGGTTTAGCGTGTTGATTGCTCTGAATTGAGAGGAAGGAATTAGTTTGAATTTTTTTTACCTGGGAAATAATATTTAGATTATTTGGGCTAGAAATGATGGGCACTGGATCCGGGCACCTAGGCTCAATGTAGCCTGACAGTGTGTTGTGGGTTTGAGTCCTGTTGCCGACGACCTTTGCTGCGTGTGTCTCTCCCTGTCTCTCTCCCTCTTGCCTGTCTATCTTTACTGAAAAACTATGAATACAATGCAGAAAAGCCTAAAACAAATCTTTTAAAAAAAAGAAAAAAAAATACCACTGCCCTCAGGGACCTGGAATAATGTTTTCAGGCAGAAGAATATTAGCCTGAATTTGGCAAAAGAAGCGAACAAATGGATCAATTCCAATAGCTTTTAGACCAAGCCTTCATTTCAGGTCCAATTCATCTAAAATGTTCAGATGTTGTTAACCAGTCACCAGTCTGACCCTTGGATCGTCCAGTCCAAGTGTCTAAGTGACCCTGAGCAAGACAGTCAACGCCGCTCCCTTGTGTGCTCATCAGAGACGTCTGAGCAGCCATCTGGGTGATGCAGTCCTTTTCCTTTCTCTCGTTCAGTCACTTTAATGTATTCTCCTTTCTCCTAAACTCCCATATTTCAATGACACATAAGAAACATAAAGAAGCATAACTGTGAGCATGCTGATGGCAGTCAGGTTGTGAGGTCAGTTAGTTATTAATTAATTAATGTTACACTCGACAAAATAAAACAATGCCTGTTGCTAGTACAGTAGAGCAGGGCTTTTGAGAACATTTGAATGGGAAATAGTTGCTGGCAACAATAGGCCCATGCAATACCAATAAAAGCTTTTATTCACAAAGGGCCTTACATATCCCTTTATTGCTGCATGCTTCATTGTTCAGTTTTCTGTTGTGCTGTAGGATGGTGAAGGTAGTGGGCTAGGAGCCAGAGGTTCCATGCAACTCCAGTACATCATTGCAGTTCAAGAGTGACATGTCTTGCCTGTACTGGCTCAGGCTGGGAGTGGGTGTCAGTGGCAGGCTGTCCCAGCAATAAGAACCAGACTCAGAGTCAGCCCAAGCACCACAAAATGGACAATGCACAGTCTGTTGGCTGGTAGGATACTTGCTATAAGCAAGGGTCTTCAACAGGGGGTCCGGGACCCCTAGGGGTTCCTCAGAGTTACTACAGGGGGTCCTCCAAATCTTTCTGTGGTAGAAACCTTTTGTTATATTAACCACTAGAACCCTATTGCCCATATTCTGAGAACTTTAGCCAAAAATAGCCTATCTACAGTACAAGCTCACAACAAGCTCACAATGCCTCGAGGCGTTGTGAGCTTGTAGATCGGCTATTTTCGGTTTGGTATAGAGGGGAAAAAGATATGGTATAGAGGGGAAAAAGAGCAGACTTAGTACAGAGTGAAAGGTCAGGTTTATTAAGTATTGGTGGTTCAAGTGGTTGAATATCTGAAAAAACACATTGACATGAATCCAAAATACACTGATGGTTATGCTGTCAAACGATGAAACAATATGGAATCTATGAAAAGGTTGTGGGGGTCCCTGCTTCATCTCTCTCTCAACTAAGGGTCGATTCATACTCCACTTTTAGAGCCTAATGTCTAAAACTATGATATGGCGTAATTCGGAGCCGAATTAATGACGTTACCCGCCCACTGAATGACGCCATATTATAGTTTAGACAGAGCCTAACCGAAATATATTAGGCTCTAAAAGTGGAGTATGAATCGAGCCTAAGGGGTCCTTGGCCTGAGAACGTTGAAGACACCTGCTATAAGCCTAAGGTTTTACATTAGTGAAGCACAACAACGTGATGCCGTGCTGAGTGAATGAGAGACGTCGAGGGAGAGCGTTAGAGAGAAGAGATGGAGGGCTTTTATTCATAAAATACTAGCAGCTGTAAAAACAGCACTTCTTATTATTGCCCTAATTATACCCTTTCTCAGTGAATTTGCATACTTTATCTCCCTCCGATTCATTCTGGTGGACTGTGGTATAGGTTTGATGTGGTAAATAAATACACAAAGCAAACAATGAAGGGGATGATGAGCGGAGCTGGGAGGGGGATGAGAAGCGAGCGGGCCATGCCGGCCACCTCATATTGACTATTTTCCAGTTGATTTTGTTGAAGGCTTCTCTGCAGCGTGGCTAAATAAGCAGCCGCATACTAATGAATGGAGAATTAGTGTGATAATTCACCAGACAAAGAACCAAGGCATGCAAGAGAGAGAGGAGCCCAGATTGATATGGGTGCCAGCGTATGATGGCGCGCTTACAATAGTGAAGCTGCTTTTAAAATGTGTAATAAAATCATTATTTTCAAAACTCGTCCCTCGCCAGTATCCCCGAGGGTTCTTTTATTTTCTCTCAGGCTTTCATTAGTAATGCTTCAAGTAAACATCCGCTGCTCCTCAAAGTACCACAATTTCACACTCTGTACACATAATCGACCGTTTGTTTGCGGTTGTTGCATGCGTGTGTGGGTGAAGAAGAAGGAGAATAAGTAGAAAAAGAAGAAAAATCGAACCAAGTTTGAAGTGAGCGGTGGTGCGTGTGTGTGTGTGTGTGTGCGTGGCCGTGTGTGTAGTGTAGCAGTTCATTTCAGGGTCGCGCATGCGTGTGTGTGTGTGTGTGAGTGTGAGACACAACGAATATCTAGTTTCTCTTTTGGGTCACGCAGGCTAAAACATTTGGCAACCACTGTGTTGGCCTGTCTTATTTGTAAGGGAGGGAGACGTGGCAGAGGTGTGCAGACAGGTTGTGAACAGGTTGTGGGCTCTGAGATTATTTCTTTGTCACCTAGTGGAGCCACCAGTGTTGCTGAGCACTGCTGTGGAGCAAATCCTCCTAGAGAGGACTGATTGGATTTTTGTTCCAGGAAGCCTTTTGTGTCGGCAGTATAGGGACTGGATAATAGAGGTTGATGCCACTCTGTCTCTTGTGTTAGATCGAGTTCTTGTGGGGGGGGGGGGGGGGGGGGGGGGGGGGCACTTCACCCACATGCAATTCACATACTGTACTCACAGATAAACATGACATCAGAACAACTTACAGGGGTTTAAGTGTGTCTACTACGTATTGTAGGGTACACACACACGCACGCACGCACGCACGCACACACACAAATATACAAATGTGCATGCATACAATATGCGTATGTGTACATGTAGTTGCACCGCTAGCATAACAGCAGACATTAATAGATAGTGTTGTTAACCACATTGTCGCCTTCAGGATATTATAATATTAGGTCTTGTGACAGTGTGGTTAGCGGTCACTACTGAATGGCCCATTGAAAGGCTTACTGTACTCTAAGGCTTATACAACGGTTCATTATGGTACCTTGTTGCCATGGAAAACTGTACCATACCATATTGAGGAATCCACCACAGTTTACATGTTGCTTGGTGAAATCTTGCATGGGATTAGACTGCCGGCCCGGGACACAAGTCATCATCACAGCGTCTTGCAAAGATCAAAGAAACTTGCAGCCCTTTTTCAATCAGAAGTACAGTATTTTAGGCATGTGGTTATGTGTGTATACACTACAGTACATGCGTGGACGTGTGTTTGTGTGTGCAATTCTTGTGCTTCCAGTTCCATGTGTTTCTCCCAGGGTTTCTCCCACTCTGAGGACATGTTTCTGTATCAGTATCTACTATGTTAAGCTGAGTGAGGCAGAGGCACATACAGTAGAATCTACTGTATGTATGTAGCTACTGACTGAGTAGATGACCAGCTGTGTATTCTTGGTCCTATAGCACCTCGCTGTCACATCACAGCTGGACCCTTCTCCCCTTCCACACAAGTATAATGCACATATAATGACAAAAAAGACTTCAAAGTGAAAACGGTCAAAACCACTGGCTGACCACTGTATGTACTGTGTCCTACTAGTGAGAGACCTCATATGAGCCGCCTCTGCTATGTAGCATGATGTGAGCAATGCCATGTCAAAAGATTTATATGCCATGTCAAAAGATTTATGTCATCAGGGATCTCCATATATGGGCATAGAGTGGTTCCCATGACATCACAACATACAATCCCTTTTATGCCCATACAGTACATGGAGATCCCTGTCTGAACCAGCCACACCACTGTGATGTCACCTGTTTATGCCCATATGTGGAGAGCCCTGCTCTGAGTATCTGACATCACTGTGATGTCACCTGTGATGTCACTGTGATGTATCAGGGGAACCACAGTGTCAGGCGCTATCCCTGCTCTGAGTATCTGACATCACTGTGATGTCACCTGTGATGTAACAGTGATGTGTCAGGGGAACCACAGTGTCAGGCGTTACACGTATACATACGCATAAGCTGTGCCGGTTCTGACAGTAAACTACGGTCGCAATAAACAGGTCTTCAAGCCTGCAGATAGTCTGTTCTCCTTTGTTGATGCTGTTACAAAAAACCTAGGCTCCTAACAAACATGGTGCTAGGAGTGTGGTGCTACTAGAGACGTCTCCAGCTACTGGAGACGTCTCCAATATTGCAGGAACCCTCTACTGGATCTGCATGCTCACAACATGTTGCATGTTGCAACCTGAAAAGAGACAAGCTTGTAGATCAGCTATTTTCAGCAAAAGCAAAGAAAGTCTCCTGAAGGAGATTACATGAAATGCTCTCTTCACTTTGTTTTGGCCATTCTCTTGCCCTTTAAATGAGGTGAGACATGTTGTTCAGTTTGAGAGACATTTGTAGAGACTTTGGTCAAGTTTGTCACGCAGAGATGCAAAGTTATGTCCATAAATGAACACTATGAATACTGTACTTTTTTATCTGAAAGAACTTTCAGTCAGCATTATTTTAGTTCAATGGACGCAAAAATGTGTTTATATTCTGTATAGTTATCATTGGCTTTCTGTTTAAATTTGCTTGCTAAGATGAAAAGATGATTTGGACATGAATAAAAACATGAAATAGAATGAGGATAGAGGGGGGAAAGTGCTGTGGCATAAACAAATTAATTTCATTGTACTTTGGGGACTCACTGCTCTTTCAACAGAAATTATAACAAGATTAATAAGACAGCTTGAAGTAAAGGTAAAGCAAACCTAATACCGGCTGCGAGGTTTTGATGTTACAGTATTTCTTTTCTTTATTTATTTCTGTCACAGAAGCACTCGCACTATGTATTAAGCTCAAAATCAATCTCAAACTCCAAGTTTACAGCAAGCTGCAGACAATTTTCTACAGACAGATTTGAGTTCAGCGACCTTGTCTGTCCTTAACTGACAGTGTGGTGGCACGTGCACATTTGTTTCGTTCGTTTGACTGTGCAATCATGTGCGTGCATGTGTGTGTGTGTGTGTGTGTGTGTGTGTGTGGATCTAGGTACGGATGGTGGTGAAGTAAAAGCTATTGCTCCTCAAAGCCCATTGCCTCTCAACCCCTCCACTGACCCACCACCACCACATGTCCCCCGTACCCCTGGCTGAGAGTGGCAAGCGTTTTTTTGGAAGAGGTTTTATCTGCTATTATCTGTCAGACGCAGTGCACCTGCAAGCTTGGCCTGGCCTCGCCGCATGGCGAGCTTCTCTGGTCACCAGTCCAATCCCAGCGGCTCCCTGCTGACAGCTACAACTAAGAGTCTCTCTCTCTCTCTCTCTCTCTCTCTCTCTCTCTCTCTCTCTCTCTCTACCTCAACCTCTCCATCTGACAGCCGGCCCAAGGGACAGGCTTGGCGGGGAGGTGATGACGATTATGTTTAACCCATCAAGACCTGAGGCCGATTTTACAAATGCCTTCTAAATCAGTAGTTTTCGTGGACCCCCAAAATAATATTATTTGGCTGCGGACCCCCATTTACGAAATTATTCAACAACTTTCTAACACCTTTTCAACATTTTTCGAAAATAGCAGATGTACAAGTTCGCAGCACGGCACACAGTGGCGTGCTGTGAGCCTGTATATCTGCTATTTTTGAAAACCACTGTTCTAAAGTTTTCTGAAAAACCTATGTTGCTATAATGGTATATAGATGAAACCTAAAATGAGACAGATGCTTTCCTAGTTTTAATTAGTTAATTTATACTCCATCGCACACCGGTGCAACATGTTGTTATCTTCGGAAACATTTATTGTCAGAAACGACAACGTCGTACTACAGACTATGAATGTGGCTTTGACATAAGCTGTATTCCCAAAGACCACAGACCGCCCAGCAGCCATGTGCTGTTGCTGCTGCCGCTCCACTGCTTCAGAGATAAGTGGAGATTGGTGGAGAGAAACAGAGAAAATATTTTATTGTAAGAAAGACAAACCTGGGGACAGCTTTGATATTTTGAGGATTTCCTGTGTCGTGTCTGACATTTGATGCCCCGGCAGACAGGGGGGACGTCAGACGAGTTGGAAAACAGCCTGTGCTGGTGTCACACAGATGCTCAGAGATGTTGCTGTTGTGAAATGAAACGCTTGCTTCGCCCTTTCATATATTTGTGGCTGTTTGTTCCAGTCTTGTGGATCTTCTATCTAGTTAGCAGTAAAGGAAAAAGTACTCACATGTTATTTTACTTAAGTAAACGTGTCAATACTACAATATAGAAATACTCTTTTAGTAAAAGTCTGGAATTTAAAATGTACTTGAGTACAAGTATGAAAGTGTTGGCATCAAAATGTGCAAAAAGTTAAAGTAGAAAATGTTTGAAAATAGCAGATCTACAATAACGACACGCTGTGACCTTGTGGATCGTCTATTTTAAAATAGCCTAGTAATAAAATAGGGCTAAGTTACTTTACACCACTGCTAGTTAGTGGAGAACAACAGCCTCGCCTTGGGCATCTATCCGGCGGAACGGTCTCTGCCAGGTATTCCTAAACGTAACCTCGGTAAACTACAGTATGCCTAAACGGTTAAACCTAACCCTATTCCTAATCTTAACCTCAGTAAAGCTATGCTTAACCCTAAAGGCCTATATCTAACCTTATCCTCAGTAAAACAAATACAAGAATACTAGAACCGTCCCACCAAGCGGTCAGTGTGAGGTCGGCGGAAAGAAATCTCTGCAAGAAGGTTTTCCAGGCGAGTAGACCGGTTACCGCCTCGTGACCCTGGCCAGATCAATAGAGGTTCACAGCAGGAGGTTGAGTGGCCCTAATGAACTGAATTGACTGGTGCTGAAATCTGATCAGTATTTTCTGAGGTGGTCATTATGCCGCCGTAGAGGATGATCAATGTCTCTTGGGTGGATCATTGAGAATATGCTGCATGGTGGCAGGGCTTGCAATGATACCGCTCTAAATACTTAATGAGGGATTTACTCACGATACACCTCTGCGTGTGCTCTGCACCTGTGTGTGTGTGTGTGTGTGTGTGTGTGTGTGTGTGTGTGTGTGTGTGTGTGTGTGTGTGTGTGTGTGTGTGTGTGTGTGTGTGTGTGTGTGTGTGTGTGTGTGTGTCTCTCACTCTCTCTCACTCTCTCTGTCCGTTCCTCTCTCAGTTCAAAGGTTTTTCTTCAGGCCCAGCAGGTTTAGTAATTGTGCTTATAGGAGACTGCTGTTCATTTCATGGGCTATCAGCTGTTAAATTGGCAAGTGCCTTTTTCATGGTTGATTAGCTATTCACAGGGAACTTGCTAAGAGTCTAAATAGGAGTTGTGTCCTACCAAAATAGTACGATTGTCCTGATCGTGGTGGTTCACTGCCTCTGGAAGATGTTCACACTTCTGTAAATCCTCCATTTTGGACACATTTTACCGTGGACATCTTAGAGCATCTTTCCATCAAGTTGTCTTAATGATCCTTCTGTCCCTGCTGGCCTCTCTTATGCCTGGCAGAATGTTGCTGCTGGGTTTGTCATGTATATGCCATCCCTCTGGCTGGCACCAACCCCTGCCAACCGTCATCACAAGGACACCTGTGCCAGCGTCTGTCCATCCCTGAAGATTGGCACAGGTGCTGCATTTTGATTGGCTGTCTGTGCCGCACTAAGGTTAATGCAACCCCCAAGCACTGCAGACATTTTTTCACCTAATCTGAAGCCCTCCTCCTGTTCGTTCTCTCTCTCTCTCATATCGTCGTTATCGGGTGGAAACCTTGTATGTCCAAAACCGTTCGTTTTGTATTTATCATCTAAAAAATATACTAAACTAGTGAAAACAGCCGATCTACAAGCACACGATGCGAGGCGTTGTGTGCTTGTAGATAGTCTGTTTTCACTAGTTTTGTGCGACGGTCTTGTATGATGAAGCAGGGCTTTGCTTTACCAAAAGACACACACATTTAAAACTTGGAGATACGAGGTTTCTGCCCGACAGTGACGATATACAAACATCAGGAGCATGGAATCACTTGTTTAGTTAAATCTATCCATCCATCCATCTGTCTGTCTTTGGGCAGCCTTTATGATTCCAGACACAACGCTGTGATGATGACGTGTGTCCCGGCAGTCTAATCCCATCATCAACATCATTACTGCTATTATCCCGTGTCTCCCTCTAATGCTGGCTAATGGATGACCAATAAAGATAGATGAGCCTGGCAGTGTGTAGCTAATAGGCAGGACATGATGTCTGGCTTCTGCCCTGACTCAAGTCTAGTCTGACTCTACACCCAGCCCAACTGTATAGGTGACAAATAGCTTTGAATGGTATTGTTTACCTAGAGTTATTTCCCTAAGGTTCAGTGATCAGCAACAGTGTGTCTTGTGCTAATGTGCACGCCCAAAAGCCAAAATCTCAGAAAGCTCAGGCTCAGAGCTGATCATGTGCAATTTTGGTAACAATTTCCAAAGAGATCTGACAGGGAATTAGTTGCGACCGTCTTATCTCTGCCACGGTCCCACCGTTGGCCCTATCGATGCCAAACTTTGCACACACACTCCTTGGATGGCAAATCACAACCTCAGTTTACAGTTTAGGCATTTAGCAGACGCTTTTAATCCAAAGCGACTTACAATAAGGTAATACACATCACTATAATAAACAAGATAATATGTCAGTACATTAACAACAATATAACAAATGCATAGGAATATCAATCTAGAAAAAACAATAATAAAGGTTGACCACGCACCTAATCAGTAAAAAACTTCTAAGACTTAAAAAATGCTATCTAGCTTCATGTATGGTCATTGGGAAGGGGGAGTGTTACAGTAGTGCTATGGGTTTAGGTGGAGTCTGAAGAGGTGAGTCTCAGTCCACGGCGGAACCTCCACACCTGATTTCTCACATGGCCCTCTTCTAGCGCCACCATCAGGCCGATTTTTGCAAAACACATTTTTGGACACTGCATGCTCCTACAGATTTTGGCCTAAAATCATTTGTCCCATTTCCCATATTCCCTCCTGATTGGCTATATTGCCTTTTAAAGTTTGTGTATGCGACGTGACGGTCACTCATCTCCCGATTAGGGAGTCTTACAGGTATCAGCTAGCCTTTTTCTACTGCACAAATGTAAGATCACTACACATACATGGATTTAAATCTAACTAATATCCCCCTAAGCTATGGCCACTTCAAAGACAGAAAGAAAGCTTTGGATTCTGAGCATCCTCAACTGGCAGAGCCAGCCTTGAGGAAAAGAGCCAATGAACAGAAGAATAGATTAACAATAATCCTCTGTTGAGAAGCTTCTCAAATATCTGGTCCATCACTCTTATTCCTTCTATAGATTATGAAATATAAAATGTGATATACTGTATGCACTAGAGGCAGAGATATAATTAGCCCTGTGTCGGAACATCTCTACTGTACAAAGGACTTTTGTCACTACTACTGTACCATTTCTGCACACATTTATTGGAACTGAAACCACGTGGCGTCAGTTCAGAAAAAGCTAAGGTATGGCAACATGACTGCTTCGCGCGCGTGCAAGACACCAGTCATGTTGCCATACCTTAGCAACATGCATGATACATTTATTTTAAGAAGTACATTCTATTTTTCCCCCGTTTCTACGGTTTCTTGGGCTGGATATGGCAGCATGGAACGGTTGTTCAAGTGCTGCTAAACTTGGCATGTTAGTAAACATGCCACAATTAACAATAATGCATTTTACCTGTGCAACTGACCTGCGGCACCTGGGAATATACCATTCTGTCAAGATGGGGAGAATAAAAGAGTGAATTATAATACCTTGTTAAAGTGACCATTTTGTTAAATTTTGCATTTTGTAGTTATTTTACTGTAATTTAACAACATAATAACCAGAACAGATAGACAAAGAGACATTCATGGATTTATATTTAAAAGTAACTTTTATTTTCCCCCCTGGACCCAGGGTATGGCAGCTGCATACCCCTGCCATACCCAAATGACGCCCCTGACTGAAACCTCTCTGAACCTGAATATAAACTATACTCCTAGTTCTGCTAGTATTTGTCAGTGATGTTGACAGTTTATGGCATTGCTTCTGTAACTAATAACTGTACACTAGTTCTCTACAGCTCAAAGAAATAATCAGGCATCTTGCTGTGCACATAGCATATAATGCACCAATAACTAGAATAAATCAGTTACTATGGTTTTTGTTGGCTTGTTTTTAGAATCTCTCCTATTCATCATCTCTCTCACACGCATACTGGCATTGGGAAGTGGAACTGCCATGCTACCGTAACTTACATGATTGGGAAGTTGGCATTTGAACTAATAATAACCAAGTCTATGCCTCAAACTATAAAATGAAATAACAGAAGAAAAAAGCCATCCATAGTTCTGCATCAGTTACTTTTCAATTACAGCAGCTGAGGCAGAACGAAATTGTTAGTGTCGTTTATCGACTGTGGTGCTCTCCATTTAGAGTAACAACTGAAAGAAATCCATCCCATTGTATTACCTGACTGACTTACAAAAACAAATAGTTCCTTTCTATCACCTTGAATTAATCTAATGTCAAACAAGGGACACATAGGGAACACAAAACACATGGAAGCACACTGACTCACAGGCCAATGGAAAAAGACAACAGGTATGTAAATCATGGTGGCTTTATTCTTGTTTGGTCCTTTACCATTAGACACGAGCAATATTATTTACATTTGTCTGTCCTTTTTGACACCCTCTACAACGACTCCTTCAAGGCTTTGACAAAGAAACACAAATTAGAGTTGTAATGTATGAAATGAATAAAATGTATTTGCATTTTTTATTTTATTAATTTGTTTTGGAATTTTTTAATAAGTAAGAACAACTTCTAATAGTAAGGTTTTGAGTATTTAAAAAAAACTCCATTAACATTCGGACTTTAAATTGCTATTTAACCTTGCTAAGTTCAATTCATGTCCATTACTTACGCCTTAATGATGGATCCCGATGCAGTGATGTGCCCAGGCGAGAGTAGCCGAGCGCAGAATCCCTCCCCAATCCCCTTTTGTGTGTATATATTTTTTTAATACTTAGAGGGGAAAAAACTGTCAACCATATCCAAAGTGCAGGGGACCAAAAAGACTAAACAAATAATGTATGCTTTCGTCAGGTTCTTGGAAGACGATATGTGCTACGCGTTGTCCGTGTCCAGTGTAACAGATTTCAGACCTCTGCACAAAACAGATTTTGATAATCAGAAGGTGTATCTGGTTCACAGAACTGAAGAGAATGGCAGCAGCAGCACAGGCCAGCCGTGCGAAGCACAGATCCTTGCCCTTGCAGGTAAGTTAGGACGTCTTTTTATATACCTTTTGTGTTGTTGTTGTTGTGTTTTTTTAAAGGACGTGCACGGTGATCGGATCGCTGCGGTCAGGGGCTGATGTGTGTAAATGTGTAATAGCAGCGTTCAATTGTTCGATCCGCTAACAGACGGACAGCGTGTTATCTGACACTGACAGCCACAACAACAGCACAGCAGCAGCAGCACAGCAGCGTCCTCGGTGGCTAGCTGGTCACACAGCTAGCTGGGGGGGGATGCTATTGCTAAAGTTAATATCTAGTTTAGCCCGTCATGCCTTTGTCGTCGCGCATAAGTCATCTTACAGAACGTGTGCTCTCATGCTAGCGACGCATCGACGGTGGCTGGCTGGCTGACACCTTCTAAATACGTGGCATGCATTCACACGGGGTTGTTTACAACTGCTAGCCAACGGTCGGCTAGCTTTCATCATGTGTTCTTTCCGTGTTAGCCAGTTAGCCGATGATGTGATCATCATGCACAAGCTGCTTGCTTGCTGCTGCTGCTGTTGTATAGCTGCATGCGCGTGCACGTCGCAGAGATGTCACACACTCATGAGGAAAGACATTTTGACAGTCGTCGTCGGTTTCGCATCGTGTCGCCTGTGTGTGCAAATGTTTTCATAGGCGGTTGTTGTTGCGGGGGTCGGGGACGTTGTCTCTGACTGTTTGGGGTTCGAGGATCGTGCTTATAGCTTGTTAGCATCTGTAGTAACACGTTCTTTACAATGTAATATAGATGCGCTGCATGCTGCTGGCAGGACAGTGTTTTCAATATGTCGTACGGGTGATGACAGCAGCCTAATGTCAGTAACGTCGTTCAAATAAAAATAAAAAATGACAGCCCCCAAGTGAAACGTCTTGAAGCAGGTAGGCTACAGTGGTTTCCTACTATACGACCATACAGTGACCATACAGTTGCCAGACTCGGGTGTTTAGCTAGATTACTAATCTCCTTGTCTCAGTCTGGGTTTAAAAGAACTGACTGATCTCCTGACGTCAGCTGCTTGCAAGCGTTGCTCTTGTAGCCTGGTTGTTGTTAGTGGCATAAGTTGGTGTAACTAACTAGTAATGTCATGTTCTTTGTGTGTGAAAGCTACAGTTGTACTATTGTGAATTTGAGATTGGAAATCTGAAATCTAATATGCCTCAGCCAGGCATATGGCTGAAGATAGAATGTCTCTTGTGATTCTTTTTGTCAATGTAGCTTCCTGCACACTTGTTGAACACGGTTTCCCCATGGTTTCATTTCTACATTCCACAGAATCAGTAGAAGAATTTGAACACAGTATAATGCAAAAGAAGATGAAAATTCCCAAGATGTCCATCAAGAATTCAGGAAACTCTGTTGAGAACCACTTTGGGGAGGAGAGACTGCCACTCAGACACAAAAAGGTAGGCTGAGCTGTGTCACGTCTTGTACCTTTTTGGAACACACAGAAGGCATGAGTGTACACCTTCATATGTGTACTGTACATGGCAGGGACTGATGGCATTGGGTATCAAACAACCCCCCCCCCCCCCCCCCCCCCACACACACACACACACACACACGCACACACACACACGCACACACACAAACACACACACACAAACTTTAAAAAGAGTGTGCAGCGTGTAGGGTTTAGTGTGTGTAACTAACTGCAGCAACCTCTAAATGTTAATATATACAGCAGATATACTCTTGTAGCTATAGTCATAACACAATGATGCATTACCATGAGCTTGGCCAGTGCCCAAAACCCCCTACGCTATTTTTACCATATGCTGGATTAACACAAATTCAGCACTCTGGACAGCTGCCCTTTCACAGACAAATCCTCTGAGCTGCTCATCAGAGAACCCTGTGACCCCACTCTCCCAGTTCCTTTGGAGATAGTTAGGACACTCATCACAGTTCAAACAAGCTGTTATCCAATCTATTCGCTTGTCACTTTACTGTATACAGTAGATGGGTGTCAAAGAATGCCCTCGTAATCTTTATTTTTGTTTTATGTTCCCTAAAAATAGACTTGTACTGTGATGCATGGATTGTGCTGTTGTCTCCAAAGAGTGGAGAAATGTACATATTTTCTGTCAAACATGGATAGGTCTACATCCAAAGAATTAGGATGTTTGACAGGTACTTAGTATACCTACATGAGAATTCCCTTTAACCTTTCACTCTTTCACCTTTCACCTCATTACATCCACTGAACTCTTTCTATCCTAAATGTCAGTGTCGTCTGCTTTCCCCCAGGTGCTTTCCCACGACCTGGGGCGGCCCTCCTCCAACTCCTCAAAGAGCCTGGCCGCGGTGGTGGCTCGCCTGGAGCGGAACGCCGCCAACTCCTGCATGGAGGGAGAGGAGGACCTGGAGGAGGACCGGCTGGCCGACGAGGAAGAGGAAGGGGAGGACGAGGAGGAGGAGTTGGAGGGGGACCACCATCATCACCATCACCATCATTACCACCACCAGCAGCAGAAGCAGCAACAACAACAACAACCACAACTACCACCTCATCAACCACCAGAGGACTTGGAGACAGATTGTGAGTCAGAGGTGGCTGCGGCCGTGGTTCCCAGGGTCTTGTACGAGGAGCTGGTCCTCAGCTATAGGCAGCAGGAGGAGGAGATGAGGAGACTGCAACAGGAGCTGGAGAGGACACGCAGGCAGCTGGTGCAGCAGGCCAAGAAGCTGAAGGAATATGGCAGCCTGCTGACAGAAGTCAAGGAGCTGAGGGATTTCAACAGGAGGCTGCAGGACGTGCTCCTCATGAGACTCGGCAGTGGTGAGAGACTTCACACATGCACGCACGCATGCACGCACGCACGCACGCACGCACGCACGCGCACACACACACACACACACACACACACACACACACACACACACACACACACACACACACACACACACACACACACACAGTAAACTATACAGTTTGTATTGCAGTTATACTGTAGCTGTTCATAATTGGAGCATATAATATACTGTACATTAGAGTGTTATAATATAGGACAACTCAGGCAGTATTCCATTCCAGTCAGCAGGGAAAACTAGAACCCAGTGATGAAAAACACTACCCTCAATGAACAGCCAGGCCATTCAAAGGGCATATTTTCATGGTTCTAGTTTTTTTGGGGTCTTTAAAGTGCAGATTTGAGTGCAGACTTTTTAAAGTCAGCTGTTTTTGTTAAGTAAGATCACATGGACAGAATTAAGACCAACTTTGGAAACAAATTAGTTATTATTAATAATATCTAATAAGATAGCAAATAGAAACACAGAAATTGATCAGATAAAAACACATGTGAAATCAATATAAACTAGAAGCAGTGCTCTTCCGAGCACAGGTCTCCACCAGGCCACACAAATCGGCCTGTTATAGCGCCACCATGAGGCTGATTTAAAAAATGTGGGGCAGAGGTTCTGAATTAGCATCCAGGGAGTGTGTGTGCTCAGTTTGGCAGCGATCGGGCCAACGGCGCCGGAGATTAGCTGGTAACAACCAGGCCACACAAATCGGCCTGTTATAGCGCCACCATGAGGCTGATTTGAAAAATGTGGGGCAGAGGTTCTAGATTGGCATCCAGGGAGTGTGTGTGCTCAGTTTGGCAGCGATCGGGCCAACGGTGACTGAGATTAGCTGCTCACAAACTGCGAGGACGCACGGACGCACGCACGGACGCACGGACGGACGGACGGACGGACGGAGGGGAAAACATACTCTCCCTCAGCCTTCGGCTGGTGGAGACAATAACAGTATGGTCAATACAATGGATGTAAGACAATTAACAACTACACAAGTGACAAACTAATCAAGCATTGGCAAACTGAAAAGGGGAGGTTTGCTTTGAGATCAAAGTAAAAAAGAAAAAATAAGAAGCTGGTACTGGTACTGGTACTGTTACTGTTACTCTCGCTGTTCTCAATACTAATTGGCCATATTCACATGGTGCCGGGGTAGAGTGTCCCACTCTCCCTAGTGATGTAAGAGCAAAATGGCTTCTGTTTGAATATGATAGATGACACTGTAGATACTTTATTAATCCCAGGGAAATATGGTTAACAAGTAAAAAACAAAGCCTATCACCAAGGGTGAAAATCTTGGAATGATGAGCATAGTACCAACTAAATGAGGTGACCACATTATTGTTTTACAGGTCAGAAGCACAATATTATCTCTAATTCTTGATTTTATGGGGACCCAGTAAAGGTTTTTGATAGTGTGATGACGCTATGTACTGTTTGTGTTTGGAGCCTGGGAACTGAGTTCTGCACATGCTGCAGTTTTCTGGCAAGGGTAGATGAAAGACCATAGAACAGAGCATTACAGTGGTCAAGTCTGGAAGTAACACATCCATTTACAAGACTGGTAGCATTTGGGGAAAAGAGTGATGGTCTGATTCAGGGCAATCTTTCTTAGATGGAAACATGTCGTTTTGTCTGTGTGATTGATATGGTGTTGGAGGGCAAGAGAGTCTTAAGTCCCAAGGTTGCAGATTTGTAGGGGGCTTGGACAGAGACACAATCAATTTCAATTTCTTTTACTGGTTTACAATGTGTTATTTGCTGGCAAAAAGTACATTCTAATTTTTGTTATATTTATTTATTTAAGTTATTAACATCCAACTAAGACTTAAATCTTTCTGAAGAGGACAGGGGGAGGGCAGAAGGCAAGCTAGAAGTCCTAACATAGATCTGAGCATCATTAGTGGAACAACAACAGTGGAGTGAGAGAACATGGCAATGAATTTTGCTAGTGGTAGCATGTACTTTATAAACTATAGGGCTCCGAGCTCTTTGTAGCTCCTTCAGTGACAGGGACAGAGTTAGATTTGTGCATGCCCAGGGAATGAAAACAATGCCTTTTAAACGAGGAGGACTGGAAGTAATGGAGGGCAGCACCATTCACTATTTCTACAAAAGCTCTATCCAAAGCAAATGGCTGAAAGCAGCAATCAGATTGAGAAGGACCAGAATGCTGACTCCTCCAGATTCCATAGCCCTGAGAAGATTGTCCATTACTCTGACCAAGGTTGGTTCAGAGCTGTGGTTAGGCCTAGACAAGACTTAAAGGGTTCAAAGGATTATTTTGGTCATGTCATGTGCATTGCAGTTACTTACCAGGTAACAACACTCCCTAGGATGTTTAACAAAATTGAGAGGTTGGAGATGAGGCTGTAATAATTACAGTCCCAAAGGGGGACCAGATATCACCTAAATGCCCAGACATTTTTTCACATGCCCCTGTTCTAGCGCCACCATGAGGCTGCGTGTATACATGCGGCCTGACGGTCGCTTATCTCCCGATTAGCGAGTCTTACTGGTAATAATAATTAAATCCTCATCCAAAACCAATATTCAATACTAGGGGCGCAACTATCCATAATTTTCTCAGCAATTATTCTATTGATTCATTTTTTAATAATTGAATAATCGAGAAGCTTTTTTCGTTGTACAATCAGTGATGACAAAAATAGCTAAAATAGGAAATTTACAAGCGTAATATGTGCTGTGAGCTTGTAGATCCTCCAGCTTTATTTAAAACAGAATCAAATAATAATAAAGAATCTGATTATTTGATTAAAATGTATTTTATGTATAATAATCGATGAGTTTGATCAACAGTGGCACCCCTACTCAATACCCGGAGGCTTCATTCATTTGTTATTATTTTCTTCCACTGCACAGCACGTCACGTCTGCACACTGTTGATGAGGAGCGTATCTGCTTTCAGTCTGCTCCCATGTTCGTAGACTTGTGAAACAGCTTGGGGCTTTTTCAGATAGTGTTGCGTGGGACTGGGAGTGTGACTGTCTGGTGTAGTTCTCCCCTTTGGCTAAATGGAATTAACCACATGAACCCTAGTGTCGCAGAGTGACTCTATAAGCAGATCTACAAGCTCGCAACAAGAGGTGTTGTGAACTTGTACAGTAGATAGGCTACTTTCGGCAAAGATATTTGGTGTAGGGGGAAAAGGAGGGGACCAATTTCATACTGGGTTTAAGTGGTTAACTTTAGTTTCACAAGTTGTAAAGCTTACTGTAGATCATGTTACATTTCAGGATTCCAATTCAAAAACAACAAAAAATAATTCAGGATTCCAATTCAAAAGAAGCAAAAATAGCCGATCTACAAGCTCAAAACGCATCGCAGCGCGATGCGTTTTGAGCTTGTAGATCTGCTGTTTTTGCTTCTTTTGTATGAGATACTAGAATGACAAAGTAGGACGTAGCAATATGCAATGTGGCCCTCTGGAGTGAAGGTGGAAATATAGTGGCCCTCGCCATCATCAAAGTTGCCCACCCCTGCTGTAGATGCTAGTGCAGTGTAGTTGATCTCAGGCATTGACACTAAGGCTTGCCCACCTGCCCCCGGCTGGTAAATAAAACCTTTGGGCAGGTGAAGTTTTCTTTCAGGTTGCCCGACTGGGCAAGTGCTCATTTGAGAGGGGACGCAACCGTCTATAAACACAACACCAGATATCTGTCTAAACACCTGAACATGGCCAGCGCGCTCTGTCTTCTCGTTTGTGGAATGTAACAAGTGTAAAACCATAGACATATTCAATCATAGCTATGTAGGCATTTAGATTTGAAGGTATTGAGGTATGAATTCTTTTAGCGCTTAGCCCCAGAAAGTAAAGAAATAAGTGTTAAATTGAGCGGTAATTAAAATCTTACCTACAGTATCATTTTATAATTGACACATTTCTTTTCGGGCAAGTAGAACATGACCTGTACTTCTGAGAAGTGCCTCTGAGACCTTGGTGTCAACCCCTTACATGTAAATCAGTTTATCCTCTACGCCAGTATTAGCAGTTTATACTAAGGTATTTAATATTTATAAATCCATTTCCATTTGCCGGCGATACAGTGCAAGGCAGTGGTCGGTTTACAGTTGTAAATAAATTGATCTTCATACTGTATGCACTTCACCTAAACTACTTCAAAAGCCTCCAGTGTGGCTGCAACAGACATTGTAAACACTGGGTCTGTTTGATGATGGGCTAAAGATTTACAGCTGCAATAATAACAATAACTATTATTCTATTGATTGAGTTTAATTATTTTTTATTCTTATTTTCTTCAACAAAATAGATTTTCGATTGATAAATCGATCGGGCACAAGACAGGCACAAACAACATAAGATGTATTTTTCGAATCCCCCATACAGTATTTACTGTCCCTCCCCCTTGCACGCAAAGTTGAAGAGACAAGCAACTGAAACATTTTGTTTCTCCAGAAAGCTTTAACATATTGTAGGACGGAAGACAGCCAATGATATGAACTAACAACTAAACTAAACAATTATTATTTATGATAATCTTTCATTTCATATCACACACCATTATTCACTGCTGTAACTTTCCAATGCCAAAAGAGAGAAATACAAAAACAACAAAGTTAAAATAATTGATTGAATCTATTTATTCAGTTAACAGTTTCAGGCCTAGTTCCCCCTAAATCAATAACCACCAAAACAAGAATGCACGGACCCAAAGTGGACACTCACCCAGGGCTCCAGGGTGCGAGCTATTAAGTCGCATATGCGACTTAATTTCATAAAGTGCGAGTTAAATTTTAACCAGGTCGCGCACGTGCGACTAAAAAAAAGAAAGAAAAAAAGACAATCCTCAATCGAGGATCGCCTGACGCCTCTTCTCTCTCTCTCGCTCCGTCTCTCTCTCTCCCTGACTGCCTGCCTGCTCCGCCCCTCCCCTTCTCTCTCTCTCTCTTTCACTCACATACACACACACACACACTCACACAATGCACACTAGCGTCGGTCAGTCCGGTGGTCGAGTCACACACACAGACAGATTCTCTCTCTCTCTCGCTCACCTTGGAATGGATAGATATCACATAATACTATCGCTCGTGGATGTTTCCACCGTTGGTTACATTAACCTACTGTTACGTGCGAAAACGTGCGAAAACAGCTGTGGGTCGTTAAGTTCCTCAGTGCCCAAAATGCGCTTTTCACTTCATAGACAGACAATTAGCTCAAATTAACGGCACCTGTTAACTTTTCTGTCTTTGTTGTAGCGTGTGTTCTGTGTTAGTGAGTGTGTGTGTGTGTGTGTGTGTGCGCGCGTGTGTGTGTGTGTGTGTGTGTGTGTGTGTGTCCAAGTGAACGTTTTCTGTTGATCAAGCAGCTTACTTCCCACAGTATCTCACTCCAAAACCATAAGGACAATTTTATTTTTCCATCCTGCATGAAAGCAAGCCTATTGCATTTAGTCTACGTTGTGCACGTTTAAAGTCATAGTTCTATATTGCCTTTGTTAGCCTAGATATTCGTAAATCTTTCTTGAATTAATGTCTTTAGTTTGCAAATATTTACTTGAAGCAAAAATACATAAAAACTAAGCTACAGCTTTTTTTACTGAGACATATTGTTATCAGGGTATTCAACAACATTATATCGACAACAACTGTCATCAGCATAATAAAGCTATGTATTAATACCACGCTAATACGCTATACAAAAAAAAAGATGGTGCTACCTAATTTCTGGTGGTGCTACCTAATGAAAATGTAGGTGGCACCAGTGCTACCTGTGAAAAAGTTAGTCTGGAGCCCTGCAACACCAGACATCCGCAACACAGCAGTAATTTGGTGTCTGTGTGGATCTGTCTGTCCATGGGAAATGCCTTCCAAAATGTGGTTGATAGGCCTTTGAGTGTGCTTCGAGTACACTTGACCATGAAAGGCAAAAGCCGGACTCTTCATCAGTGTGCATGCTTCCTGTTTTCAACACTCTGTAAGAGCTTTACCCATTAATAGGCCTTATAGCCATCTATCTATTAAACCAGCAAACTCACTCACACACTCACGCTCTAACGCTCACGCTTATCTACGTTTATCTATTCACTCGCTTCAGCAACTGATCCCAAAGTTCACATGGTATTGGCCATTAGCATTATACCAACGGTGACGGAGCCCGAATTTCATTTCTCCCAAATTAAAGCTGTTTATTAGCGTTTTCTTAGCCTGTTGTCTGGGTTACGGTCCGTTCCTCCAGGCCATCTGTAGCCCCACACACACACACACACCCCTCTCTCTCACAGTTAGGAATGTGCATTCTCTCTCTCTCTCTCTCTCCCTCTCTCTCTCTCTTTCTCTTTCTCACTCTCTCTTCTCTCTCGCTTTCACCAGGTGCGTTTGATGTGTGTCTCATCTTCCAACGGGTATGAAAAAAACTATGTAGAGCAAGCGCATTCATCCCCACTTCTATTCACCTAAATTTGCTGTTAAATTATTTGTATCCATCATAAATATACACTCCTCCATGAGCTGCTCCTTACATTATGATGCTCCCACATATTCTCACGCACGCACCAGTTACAGTAACTTTCCCCACAACCCACACTCTGCACATATTTTGGAGCACATATCTTCGAACGGGTAAGGTCTAGTTATAGGTAATTATAAGGATTTCTTCTCTATGGTTCACTTTTGTCACTCCTCTATCTCAATGATGCCCTTAATCTACAGCAGTGCATGCACACCCTTTTTTTTGCACAAAGTAGGGATGTGCAAGACTGACCAAAATCAAAGTCAATTATTGTTGGGGGGGGGGGGATTAAATCACATAGATTAAATTACCTTTAGATCTTTGGCCATAGGCCAAAGAACACACACAACCAACACAGTCTCTCTGAACCCCATTGTCATTCAGCAAGCACAGTGCATCTGTCTCCGACTAGAGTGACCAGTGGTTCTCAACCTTTATCTTTATGGCTGGCGACTGCCAAAATAAGTCTTGCTCCCCCGTTCGTCCTTCACGACGAACCGATCTAACAACATACACGCACTGAAGTAAACAATCACGTGCATTACGTGTGCACACTGAACAATATGTGCAATGTGCATGCATGCACACATACGGACTGCTGTAATAATAAGCCAAGAAAATACTGAAGCCAACTATATACTTAGGGGTTTGTAATGCAAGTACGTAGTGTTAAAGGGTGGAGTAATATTACCAATTAAAATACATTGCTCTGCCTGCAGGTCCAGTAACGTGGCCATCCACACTGCCCTGCCCTGTTTTGCCTCTTAATGTTTTGAAGAAAAACAGCTGGTTTATCTACTGTATGTGGCTCATGTGATTTGGATGTCTTTGGTGCAGGGATAGCCAACGGTTAACCGTTACCGTTAAACCGATAAGAAATTGGTTACCGGTAAGCACTAACGGTTAATTTTGACCGATAAAAAAAGAAAAGAAAAGGGAAATCAACCCATGTGTCACACCAAAAGCCCCGTACACCAATATCTACGCAACATCAAGTCACCAACCATGCAACTATACACGCTGTGGTCACACATTTCTGGACACCAATGTCTGTGTAACATCCATGCATTCATGCAACCGCGAGTCTGCGACGCTGCTGTACACGCTGACTTGTTCATCAGGAAACAAATGCTCCCTCGCCGATTGGATTTTACAAAACAGACCCCCGTCGTCACATTGAATCACGTTTAAGAAGAGCTTAAAACACAACTTTCTAATGTTACATGTTGATGACGTGAGGAACGCTAAAGTCGTCTTGGTTACATAGTTGGCTATGCGAAAATAACAAAGCTCAGAGTCGCAAATTCAATGATCGCTGCATCAGCACACACAAAACACGGGCGAGAGAGAAGGAAATGAATGAAATGGACATCACGTTTAGCCGATTCAACCATTCCAAAAGTCATACGATTGGAAGTTATTGCTCTACTACATGCGGCTACATGCGAGCGTCTCCGCCGTCTCGCTGCTGCCGCTGCTGCTGTTTTGTTAGGCGACTGCCAGGGAGTGCACAGAATTTTAGAGAGGCATGGGCAGACATTTCTAAAAGGGCCTTTTCAGACGGATAAAAGTTAAGGGCGCAAGCCCCTTTTGCTGTATGTGCGCACGTGCCTGGCGAGCGCATCACATTAGACTGATCACTCATTTCAATCCCACCGTTTCTTTGCAAAAACACATTTCTTTTAGAAAACATTTGTATTCTTGTTTGTCCCAGTTTTATTGTTTTTAATGTGTAAATATAGCACTTTATTATGGGGAAAAACGTGTGTAGGCCTATTTTCCTTTTTTAAATCGCTAAAATAGCGCATTTTTTAACACATTTCCTTAACGGTTAATTAACTGATAAGGCCTGACGGTTATCGGTTAAGAAAAAATCTCCATTTGGCCATCCCTACTTTGGTGTAATATCTCCTGTATAGCACAAAGTAGTATTTCCAAGTGGAGATGGCCAATGGTGATGATAGCTCTAAGACTATAAGTATTCAAGTATTCAATGCTGAAAAGACATACTGTAGGATAATCTAATTTGCTTTTCGATGAATAGGCCTACAGTATAATGACCAGCAGTTGTTATTCTCAAGAACTTCAAATGCTTCCACTCCTATGTTGGCCGACATGTTCATTCCTTCTACTGAACATTAATGTGTTTAATTTGGAGCAATAAACTTGAGAGTATTGTAAACTTGTTTTGCAATTATACCATTATGTTGTTGAGATCTGAACGGTAGTGGCAGTAGTGTGATGACAAAAGGTTTCATTGCAGTACACCTCATTAGACCAGTAAGAGCTAGTCTGGCGAGATGTTGGCACCAGCCACCCTGGTGGGGTTGAAAGAAGGAAATAGGCTACTGGCTAGACCATTTAATGGACAAGCTAAAGATTAGAATTAGGGTTCTGTATGGCTAGGGTTGACGTGCGCTGACCAACATTAAAAGTCAGCAGCTACATTGGAGCTTAGTTTGGGCCAGCAACCAATCCAGCTTAGCAGCTGTACTAAAATAACTGTTTGTCTTGAGGCATAGGGAAATACGCTAGACAGTACCTAGCTAGTCTAAAGCGTCATTCCCACCGGCCACGATAAAGATAAACATATCGTTTTAAAAATCACTCTCAACTCATGGTAGCGTCCACACCACAACGATAACGCCAACATAATTGATGTGAACGCCGACATCGTTATAGTTATCTTTATCGTACCCGGCGGGAATGACGGCTAAAGACCAGAAAATAGAAGCACTACTATGAGGAGCATTGCCTTGTTAACCTGTTTTCACCCCACAAAGCTATGCATCACGTGCACATTCTCAACTTTACTTTCCCCTCGTCTATTGCCTCCCAGAACCTATGCATGATAATGGCACTCAGACAATCAAGGCAGAGGTGGTGGAGCCTGTGGTCGACGTGCAAGAGGCATGCCGAGAAGAAGCCAACACCAGCTCCAGCCTCTCTCCCTCCCCCAGAACTGTCTATACCTTCAACGATGGCAAGGTCAGTCTCTGTGAACATAGTTTCCTCTCATTACATTACGTATCTCAGTTTCTCCTTTTATGACTGGCTTCTCTCTTACCCTGTTGTCTTCGGTATCTCCGCTCGTCTCCTCTGTCTTGTTTTTCAACCTGACCTTATTTGCCCCTGCCAGTCAGCTAGATTATACTGAGTGACCCCACTTAACCACTCTGACGCTCCGGCTGATCACTTCCTTTTTATTCTTATTCTCAATCCTTGGCTCTCTGCCTGCTGTTGGTGGTGGGAAGCAGCTTTATTTCATGGGAAATGCTCTATTTCCTTCAACACATGTGAACCTGGGAACATGCGGTTATAGTTAATCAGCCTTTTCTCTGCGCCATGGCTGCCCTACCCTAGCAAGTAAACAAGCTTTAGAAGATTATTATTGTTCCTGCTAGCCTGGCCAGCATCATCATCAGTGTTTATTAGGCGGTTAGGTCCTTTGCTCTCCCCACCGCTGTAAGTCAGCCTGCGTCCTGTCTCTGATGACAGGGAGGGAATTGGTACTACAAGCTCTGGGGCCCGCGGCCACTTCAAGCGTGAAGAACACAAGCAAATTAGAACTCTCCTGCATCAGGGACACCATATTAATTATTTGCACCGGAGGAATTTAAAGTGACTGACAGGTTAGCCGTAGGAAGAGAACAAGAGGGAAGGGGAGAAATAAAGGGGGACGAGAAAGAGAGAGAAAAATAGAAAAGAAGGATGTGATGCAGCAAGGGTAAAATAAAATGTCTAACTTGAGGATCTTGACTGCCGGCCAGGGGCCTGAAGCACATTGTTCTGACAGGGAGAAACCTTTTGGATGGCAGCCTAAAGCCTTTGCAGTGATAAGACAGGAGTGAAGGCAAGGGAGAGCCACACAGGGAGATGCATCCCTGCTGCATTAGCGCGCCAAGAACACCCAGGGCAGGCCGCCATGGCTGGCAATTGGCTTTTTGGCGTCTTTTGGTGCGAATGTACGCAACGTGTCAAAGTAGTTTGTAGAAAAGTTAAACAGGCTAAGTACACTATGGAGGTAATCCAGGATAGAAGCACCCGCTGGTCCAAGCTTATTTCTGTGCTCTGTACTGCACTGTGAAAGTGGTCAGTGGTGCTCCCCAGGATTTCTATTTTGGCTGAGAAGTGAGCCAGTAAGATGAGCTCAGTTGTTGTTGGCTATGATCCAGTTCTGTCCATTGTGTTGCTGAGATTTGTGGTGTTAATGTGTCACTGGGTTTGTTTTTCTCCAGGGTTTAGAAGGGTAAAACAATCTATACTGTATTACAACGTATGCAAACTATTAGCAGATATTGTGGCTTATTTGCATTATAAATTGTTACAAAGGTAACATTTCCTTTGCTTGCCATGATGTCAGATAAACTTACCATACTGTACATATCTTTTTTTATTATTATTATTATTATTATTATTATTATTCCTGTACAGTGTTTCTTACCTCTCAAAGTAGCTGGGAGAATAGAGAAACTTTATGGCCACATTTCAGATTTACCACTTTTTCTCTGGTGGCAGCTGTTAACCGCTCTGCTTTTAAAATAAGATTTTTATGGTTCTCTTTTTGTCTTTTTATTTATTCTTTTGTAATACGGTACCAACTTAAAACAATTATATTTTATTTGATGCCAACTGTGTTACAGTATAATGTTTACTTATGCCAAACTATATACAGTATAGTTTGGCATAGTGGTTTTCAAACTTGCCATGCCACAAAAGCGCTATATAAATGCATTTACCCTACCCTTTTCAGTACATCATGTGGATCACACTGGAAATAAGTCACATTTTGTTTATTCTTCCTCAGTTATATGAATTCTTACTTTTGTTGTGTGTTATCAATCACCACTGACTACTACATCCACTATCACTTTTTTTGCAGGTGCACCTGGGCGGTGGGATCTGGGTGGAGGAGGAGAAGTGGCACCAGCTACAGCGGACCCAGGGAGACTCTAAGTTCACCAAGAACTTGGCTGTCATGATCTGGGGCACGGAGACCCTGAAGAACCGCAGCGTCACTGGAGTGGCCACCAAGAAGAAGAAAGATGCCCTGCCCAAACCTCCACTGTCCCCCAGCAAGCTGAAGATAGTCAGAGGTAAGACTCTCAGCCACACTGCACACCTGGCACTAACAACATGCATCCATCAAATTGGAATGTCAAGGCTGTCTGCACTAGCACCGCCAAGGCAGCGCATCAAGTAAACAACGTACACACCCTGGACCAAGATCAATATCACTGTCAATGCATCTGTGCACAGTGAGTCACAGTGGTCTTTTGGGGTATACTTGTCGCTAAAAGTTTATAACAGAAAACTTTACATGTGCCAGCAGTATGAAAGCAGACAAGTGACTGTTTTGAGATAACTTTTTCTTAAGTTATAGGCCCCTCTGGAATTCTTAATGGAGCTGCACAGGACCCTTTGGGAGAGACAATCAAAGGGTGCTGTGGTATCAGGGCGAGACAGGACTTGCTGAGGCAAACGTCAAAAAAATAGAGACAGGACATCTGTCAACGCGCCAGGGAAAAGAGGCACTCGCCTCACCTTTTGACGCTTGCAGATGGTTTGGACAGCCTAATTCTTTTTATAATGAGAATTTCTGGCATTTGATGCTATGCATGCAGATAGCACAAGGTGTAGAATCTGCCTGAATTCATTAAGGTAGAAATACAGTCATGGGAATTTAGTAAAATGTTATGGAAATGTCATGCAAAGGTTTTGGAATTTAATTCGTAAAAAGGCATGGGAACCCTGTTTTAAGCTGACAGAATTTGAAGATCACATAAGAAACGTTTGCATGTGCCGATTAGATGAACTATTATCAATGTTAATTATAAACACCTTGGTTTACAATGCAGGGAAAGAACGTATTATGTTTTCCCCATTGGCCGTTATGGGTATCATATTAAGTAACCTGTCACTTTTTCTATTTAGCCAGCCGAGGTACTGATAACATCGTTCCCAGACACATTTCTTTAAGCATATGTCTTGGAACTTCCGTTAATTCCCCACCCTGTTCAGCAGACATAATAACACCATTTGCATCATCACCAAGTCTGACTTCTGTCACTCTCTCTGCCCCAGAGTGTCTCTACGACCGAGTATCTCAAGAGACGGCAGACAGTGCAGAGATCACGCAGAGATTGTCCAAAGTGAACAAATACATCTGTGAAAAGATCATGGACATTAACAAGTCCATCAAGAACGAGGAGCGACGGGAGTCCAAGCTGCTCATAAGACAAACCGTCAAGATGGAAAACTTCACCTACGATGGCATGTAGTGTTCATCTGTTGTCACACCAGCGCCTTCTACCCCCTCTGTGGACTGCCAGACAAAGATGAGGGGAACTTGGGTAACGAGGAAGGTGTTTATTGCAGTCAAGGGTTTGTTAATTCGACACTTCATAGTGAGTGAAACATAACATGAACAGAATCCCTTCTTCTCGGCAATAGAACAGCTGTACTGTTCATCAGCACCCTATTGGTCGGTTGGCTAGCAGACAGCTTTACCCACCCAGTAAATGCAGTCAGAACTTGACTGCATTAGTTTGAGTCAGAAAAACTGGTGTTTTCTTTTTTTTTTAAATGCTTTTAAATGGTAGAGGTGTGGAAACATGGTTTTTCAAGGTGTGTGTTTGCATGAGGAAGAACAGAGGTTAATAGATATAGTTAGAAAATAAATCAGCGCTCAAGCTATTGTTCTGTGTCAGAACATAATTTAGAGTCCTTAAACTCTGTAGATTTAAGAGATTATTTCACTTGGTAAACTCTTCTGATGCTATGGAAGACGATGCTAGCTTGTGTGTTGACTAAGATGTGGAAGAGATGTGCAAGCCATTTTAGTGGCTGACCACTGGATGCAGGATGATTGATTGTGTACTATTGGTACTTATTACTTAATGCATGGAATAGGATCTTGGTGAATAACTAGAAGCACTTTTACAGCAAGATATGAGATATGTAAGTCTTAATTGGCAATAGCCATATTGCACAGACATTCTGTTGCCCCTAGAGATTAAATCTTAGTCTTGCGTTGCCAGACGATCAGAGATCTCTGCCTGAAAGCCAATCATGTCAACCACCCCAACGACTTTGGATTGGTTCTGAAAAGCTTTTTTTATTTTTAGGTCTCTAAATTGTTTCGACCCAGTTTCAGCAACAAAAGCTGGGAGATTGTCCTCGGTCTCTAGTTTACCAAAGTGTTTAGAGACTGATATGTGAGTCGAATGAACTCTTAGTGGGCGGTAATTCTCATTTGGCCATCCAGTTCTGTAGCATAGCATTGTTGAAGAGGTTGGGTATGTGCCGACATCTTGGCAGGAAGTGCATTCTTACACAGAACCACATGCTTTCTGATGTCCTTTATTGATTCGTCAGCTATAAAGGAATAGTAATTTAATTTTGACTCCCCCACACTGAAACATGTCTATGATTAATCAAGAGGGGCAAAGGACTCTCCAACCAGATGTGATGTTCTAGTGTAACTCTTAATCAAAGCTCTTCCCTACAGACATTGACTGTTTAAGGAGTTGTAGTGGTACAGGCATATTGATGCCTAGGAAAGGCCTTATAATGGATTTGGCAATCACTGGGGGCCTGTGTGTGCCCCTGGATTTTCTAGTAAGCTGTGATTGTAAATGTACAGTAAGCATAAGATGAAGCTTCACCTGCACTTTGCTGTGAGAATGTAAAGAGGTAGCTAGGTACTGTATTTTCTATTTGAATTCACACCGTTGACGCAAGCTGAGCTGAGTCACGTTGCATTATACGTCCCTTTGGAGTGGACCACACAGCTGCAGCTTTGTGAGATGAGACTAAGGAAAGTGTGGAGCACTGTCCTTAGTGTGGAGCAACGTTAGCCGTGGGTAAAGCTGTCTGAGGCACTATCCTGTGCCGCCAGTGTTCTCTAGACCTCCTGCGCCCCATAATAAACCCCTTGTCTTTTTTTAAGCTGCACCACAGGGGAACTGAGTAAGGTCGCTCTAGTGACAACTTCCTGCGAGCCATGCCAACAGAACTTTGGAAGATATCCGTTTTTCTCTTTCAGTTTTCATGTTTTTATTTTATTTTATTTTTTATTCTTTCTCTTATTTTTGTTTTGATCCCAAATGGTTTGTGGTGGCTGGCTGTCTGCAGGCTGGAACTAAATGCTGCAGATTGAAATCTCAACTGTGACCTAGCTGTAGCTAACTGTGAATCTGCTGCTGCAGAGCTGCCCATCAAGCCTTTTCTTATCCTCACAACCTTCTACATTTTGGTTGGTTTATGTCTGTCTGTCTGTCTGTCTGTCTGTATGTCTGTCTGTCTGTCTTTTTGTTATTTCTTACACTTCCATCAATATTTTGTTGTTACCATGTTCATAGATATTTTAGTGTACATAAAATGCATCTTTCTATTTTTCACCAAACATGAATATTTCAGTTTCCAGTTCTGTTATTTACCATTTTAACTCTGTTGTATATTTTTTTGTTTGTTTATTTGATTGACATTGTAATTCCTTTGTTAACTGGCTTTTTCTTTTTTTTTTCTTTCAGGAATTGTTGGCTTTAAGCTTGATATTGTATCCAATTGTAGATCACTGTTATCTACAAACGAAAAAAAAAGGAAAGTAGTAACGCTCCCTTCCCCAGCCTAAGTGATCTCCATGTAAAACATGAGAGACGAGGCTACCCTTGACATGATAGTACTTACATTGTTCCACAGTTAGAAATAAGTTATTCAATAAGCCCCTCTTAGGCTATGCTCTTGTCTACCACAGGAAGACCATACAAGGTTCTGAATTGTTGCATTGTTAAACCATGTGAAATTAGCGGTCAACATGCAGTAGGTAACACAAATAATTTACATTTAATGCACTTTAAAAAATCTGGACAATTTCTCGAATCTTAAGGAATTTTATTCGTCCAAAACTTTATTTTTTAATTTTAAGAATGTGTTTGTTTTTTTCCTATGAGGAAAATAAGGCCCAACAATCAATGTTATTATGAAGCACCTTAAAACGACACCAGCCTGTGGTGAGTTTTAGACTTCTGGTTTGTTTTAGTTTTTTTGTATGGGAAGAACGAGTCATGGGAAAAAGAAAGAGTTATCTTTTGCCAGATGCCTCCGGTGTGCCAGTCTGCTACAACTAGTTTGTGATGTTCAAGACCTCCAAAAAGTGTTATGGGGTGTTTTAAACACCAGGCTTCCTGGATTCTGAAAGTCCAGCATGGCTCCCACTTGCTTGACCCATAAACAGTTTATCCTGGCAAATGGGTGAACAAAACAAAAAACAACAACTAAAAACTCCCAACAACAGCTCAACTGTCAACTTGCTTGGCTTTCTAGTTTATCTACTCATCTAAAGCTCTTTAACAATGAAATGTGTGCGCTGGCAGGATTATGTGCTTTAACTGAATGTGTCAAGATGCTGGGTGTGTACAGATATAAGGTATATATACAGTATATAAATATAAATACATATAGATAGATTAATAGATAGATGATAGTGTATTTTTTATGGATGACTGGTAATAATATGCCAAAGTATTGAATCCCAAGATAAAGGTAAAGGTAGGGGACGCTGATGCTGAGAATCAGCGAGGTTTGCACAAAAAAATGGCCCTTGACAGGGTTTTAGAGCTTATATTAGTGAATCTCAAGCCACAGCAGAGAGAAAATTAGTTATGTATTTTTTGGTTTTTCTAAAATATATCCCTTGTTCACGGTGTCCTTTTTATAATTTCTATACAAAGCCACACATGAGGTTTACGTGCTAGCATGTATTAAACGATACATGCACTTGCAGCTTTTACATAGTGTTTAAAATAAGTCTGCTGTGTAGTCCCACCTTGCTGAAAATTATGTGACACGTTGTCATTGCAGTAGTTGTCTCTCTTTGTTTTCTCTGATGCCAAAAAAAAGGGGATGCAGTTTAAACAGTGCTTAAAATAGAGTATTAATAGAACTATTACATCACCTGTAATGTTAACTTCTTTGTCAAAGGCTAGTTTCCTTGAGCTCGATTAAGCCTAATCCTTTAACGAAAACCATCTTCAGAGGATAATCTGTTTCTAAAGTATGCTTTTAACCCAGATTTGGTTTTCTCTGTGTCTGTGAAGCCAGCCCATGTCGGATGTAGTGAGTCACATGCTGAGGACCAGTTCAGTATAGCAGCACATCAGCAACGCACACACACACTCACGCACGCACGCACACCAGTAAACACACTGGCCGAGCCATTGATTGATGTCACCATTGGCTCTATAACATGCCACCATACTGCCCAGTGCGCTTCACAATGACTTTTCATTAGAGAGTAGGGACATCACTTACTCTGTGGTCCCTGTCCAGTGTTATACCGTATATAAGTATATATTATATTTAAAAAAGTGTCCTGTTCTGCTAATATTGGTATGGACTGGATATAGGAGAGAAAAAAATGGTGAAGAAAATAGCATTTCTGCCAGGTCCTCTTTGCTTGCATTTTTTTGCTTAACGTGTTAACAGACATCCTGTCAAAGTGAGGAATCGTTGTGTTGCATTTTGACAGGTTCATAGGAGATATCAGTCTTAGCAGCACTGTGTGAAACAGGATCAGGAACTTACATCCACCAGTTCTCTGAGATTTGAAACAACTACCTAAGACCCATTACTGTTTAAGCCTCAGATACAATGTCAATCTTATACTCCCAATAAGACAGGCGGGAAAAGGAAACATTGTGGGCTTATATTTTTTTCTTACAGTAACTGTAGGCATTCAAGGCTCTGCAGTGATATATTGTATACAATCCACAAACCGGTTCTACTTCATCTAGCTTCACCGTCCTACCTCATTGCTACTCTGGTGTTTGTTTGTCAGTGACTGTAAACTATGTATGTATATTTTAGGAAAGTTATACCTGAATTACTCTTCTCTCAATCTGTACAGCATATAAAACTTATAAAACACCTCAGTACACAAGATTATCATTCTTAGGGTGTAAAAACAGTTTTATGACCTGCTTTTAAGACGCTGCTGTAAAGAGGTGTCTGTGTGTGTGTGTGGGGGGGTGGGGGGGTCGTCTGTGATAATGTATCTGCTCTTTGCTATGTTGTGCAGTTGATTAGTGGGCGTTCTGTCTGTGTTCCGCTTTCTCCGATTTCTACTGGTTGATGGTGCTACCAGCAAACAGGTTCTTCAACCGATCTGTCTCTCTCTGACCTCAAATGGTGCTACGTTTTTTCTATGTTTTTATTCCACATTCAGCTATTTTATTCAGGTGTGTGAATTACCCATATCCCACCAAGCAAATCGAATTTTAAGCCAAACTTTTTAGCTGCGTGATTAACCTCCATAGTATCCGCCGACTGCTATCCATCCAAAATATTGTAGCTACTGTAGTTGTAGTTAGTTATATTATATTCTCAGCTGTGAGTATCAACCGTACCTCAAAACCTGCCGTTTCTCAATGGATCATTTGCTTCTAGAACTCCCTTTGTGTCTACCGATTGTATACGATTGTGTACAATGTCAAAGTATATTATGGAAATATGCATATTTTAAAGGCTACATCAGGCTTCAAAAGTTGAGTACTTGGCTTGGCTACAGTACATCATTCTCAAGTGACTTTAGAACAGTAACACTGTTGCATACTAGGGTTGGCTTTCCTTAAGTCTGAGTTATACTTGGTTCGTTGCGCACTGGTGTCCCGCACCAAATACAGTATGGATTTACAAGCTCATAAAGCATAGCATCGCGTTGTAAGCTTGTAGACCTGCTATAACTAAGTATAACTCAGACATTATTACAAAATCTCATTCGGACTGGGCAGTGTACAACTGTACATTATAGTATCTGTAGATGTGGTCCTCAGGAAAGAACTGTTTTTCTTTCTTGTGTCATAGCAGTTCAACACAGCTTGTGTTCACAGGGGAACTATTCACTCCATAGTTCCTGCTCTGTAAAATCCTTGGTGTTAATTTAACTCAGAGAGTGTTCAAATGCAATTAGAGTTATATTCAGTATTGTACGGTGTGGATATGAAAACCAATTACCTGTTTGGAATCCAATTGAGTTTGTTAAATGTACTGTGTACCAAAGAGGGCCTTTTTGGAGAAAGAATGAAAACACACTGTGTCCCTTGCCATGTAGATCATTGAAGGACTTCCATGATGACATAACTCTAAGGGATCTGTTGGATTTATTATTATTGTTCAATAATGGGTTTGTTTGGACCTCTGATGAGATGCTGGTTTTATCTGATCACAAGCTGTGTGTTCCCTGCTTGTCAATCACCCTTTGATGTCCCTCCACCTTGCTGCTGAATATAGAATTATCTGAAAGATATACGTATGAAAATGTACTTATTTCTTTTCTTTTTTTAAGATGTCAATGATGTTTTCTCATGAATGCATTACTGTGAACCAGAGTGGTAGATGCAGCACAGTACAGCAAATGGGCTATAAGATCGAAGAGATTAATCACACTTCAAGTGCTAAACGGGTACAGTGGAGTCTAATGGTTAATATACAGTATATGACCATGTCAGGCAAACGAAAATAGCCAATCTACAAGCTTGTGATGTAGATAAGCTATTTTTGGCAAAGTAAGGCTTGGAGGTCCACTGAACCAGTGCACCAAAGTATTTTGAAGTGTGTATGTATAATTGTCCTGTAGGGTTGCTGTATATGTCAATAAGTATGTATTTATTCTCTACTCTGACCATGTCTGTGAGTGTGAATTGTGCTGAGGAATCTCTCACAGCTTGAGAGCCAGGGGTTTAGATATGGAAGGGTTGGTGTACTTGCAAACATACAAGACCTTTCTTTCACCAGCTTCATGGTCCAGGTCTAAAGGTTTCTGTTTGACAAAATGTGTAAATGTGTTGCTGTGATTGCCTGGTTCTAAAACCAGTATGAGCTTTAGTCAATTCCTCAGACTGTCACACTCTGAACTGGTACACATACACTGAACTAAGATCAGCCCAGTGTTGTGTGTATATGAGTTAGAGTGTATGTAAAGAGAGAGGGAGATTGAGAAAAAGGGAGAGGGATTGGATTTGTAAAGGTGTCTACAGAGTTACAGACCCCTGAGAAACCGAGCCAGAGGGACAAAAGAGTGACTTGTTGTCAAATCTGTACAGAACGAAAAAATCTATTCATACTTCTGAACTATGTGGAGTCATACTTTAAAGCTCTGGTATATAACGTACCTGTCCATAATAGCTGGTCTAACTACAACACAGTGGACACCAGAGGCCTGTCTTTGACTGTTTGGAACACTGGTTCCCAAACACTGGCACATTTTTATGGGTCCCTTAATTTTTGGGTTTCCTACCTCTTGTTTTTAGCCTAGTTATTATATCTAAATGTTTAAAAAAAAAAACATTCTCCAAAACGCTAAGATTTTCATTAATTTAAAAAAAATGCATGGATTTGTTTAAGTCATTTCATTAATAAATAAATTAAAAATCAGAGAAATTCCATAGAAAACAAATGTTTCAGAAGTAGTGAAAATAGCCGATCCACAAGCTCACAGCGCGGCACGAAGCGGGCAAACATCTCATTTCTCTTTTGGGTCTCGACCTAAAAAGTTTGGGAACCACTGGTTTGGAGAGTGATTACCATTGGTTACAAGGGATATGCCACCATGTTGCACAAGTGACAACACAAAAGAACAAACATATCTTTATCCTTAATAACACAAAACATATCTGATGTATTTTAGCTGGTAATGTGTAAATATAGCATACAAAGGTGGGTAAAGTTAAGAGAAAGTGACAAAAATGTGTCTCCTCTAATTGGCAATTTGTGAACATGGTTGCGTGTTCTGCATAATGACTGGAAATTGCTCTTTGGAAAAGATTGGGATGGTGTGTATGGTGTATTGCTGATTGATTTTATGACCATTGTGGCCAAAAGCAAATGGATTTGGAACCTCTGGATGTTGGTCCTGGGATTGAGAGTTGAGCTCTCCATCAACCTCTGAACCCCACAATGGCATCCCTACATGTTCAGAAATTGTAATAAAATGTTATAGAAAAATGTACGTCTTTGCTAAAAACCGGTCACACCTCCTGCTATGCGAACAACTCTTTGACGCTTAGCATCCTGTTCTGTTTTGTTCTGTTCTGTTTCTCTTGCTGCAGTCAGGTACACCTGTTTAATGTACAGATCAACAAAAATAAATTGAGACTTTTATTCTATCAGCACAAGCCTATTATCTTCATTGTTGGTGATCTGTTTTTTCCATTAGACAGTTTTTACAGTATACCTCTCATGTCCTTGTCATTAAGTAATATTAGGGCATATGGGTGTTCAATACAAAATGTTCTTTGTGGTGCTCTAAGATAACCTTTGAGAGGCAAAACAAACTAATATAAAATTAACATACAGTATAAACATTCCCGTCGTTATGTTTTATTATGTCAAAAATCCTAGAAAGTAAAAGTTACATTACTCGGATGATTAGAAAACTTTGAATTCTGAGGACCCTGTGAACATTAAATTCAAGTGACAGAATCTAAAATGTGGAGTAAAAAGGTTTTCAAACAGTGCTTTTTGAACACCAACTTACATCTAGTCTCACAACACCATGAAGCTAGACAGACACAGATACCCAGACAGGCAGAGTAAGATGAGCTCAGATGAGCTCTCATGCTATTTCCCAGACAGCTACTATACGCAGATCAGTGTGCATGCTCTTAGTATTACTCCCATTTCACAACACATCTGACAACAACCTTCCTTCCACATGGGCTCTGTAGTCAACTTCAATCACAGCTAAAATCAATCCCCCTTTCCCTCACATCCCTTGTGGCTTCTTTGACCCTCGATTTGGGTTCGAGCTTTTGTGTGTGTGTGTGTGTGTGTGTGTGTGTGTGTGTGTGTGTGTGTGTGTGTGTGTGTGTGTGTGTGTGTGTGTGTGTGTGTGTGTGTGTGTGTGTGTGTGTGTGTGTGTGTGTGTGTGTGTGTGTGTGTGTGTGTGTGTGTGTGTGTGCGTGCGTGCGTGCGTGCGTGTGTGTGTGTGTGTGTGTGTGTGTGTGTGTGCGCACGCACGCGGGTCTGCAGTGAAGGGTGAGGATTAATTGATCTTAGTGTCATCCCTGAGATACCCAGACAGTATACACCATGACTTCATTCTCTCTGATGCTTTGCTGTCAGCCACTGGAAATGCCTTATGTACAGTAACTGTAAGATTGGATTAAAATATTTTCTAAATAAGATATAGTAGGAGCTATAGAAACCAGATCAGATTTAAAGCTTTCTTATATTTTGATGTTCTTTTAATGATTTGTATATGTCACAAATGACACAAATTCCTTGTACTGTATATGTGCAAACAAACCTCAACAAAAACAATTCTCAGCATGCAATAGGGCCTACTTGTTTTAATACAGTGGCAAAATCTCGGTATTCCGAGGTCCCAGTAGTTCGGTTAGGGTTAGTTTAGGGTTAGGCTTAGCATTCACCAGCCGACGCTAGCGTTCACCAGCGTCAGCAGGTTAGCCTCGGACTTCTGGAACTTCGAAACAACGGGACCTCGGAAAAGTGATACGCGCCCAATACGGCAACCTGGAGGTGTTCGTAGTTGAGCCACATGGCCTGGCATGGCGTTGTACCTCTATGTCCACCAGGCCTATTGTATATTACAAGGCCTATTCTAAGAAACTGAATAGAGATAATGATAATGTAGTGGCAGATGTAGCAATTTTCTAAAGTGCCGATCTTGTACAAAAGATCAGCTATTTTCGCTATTTGTCACATGACGAATTATATAGGTCTCATGTGGTTATGCTTACTCCGATTATAATTTCATTATGATTACCAAAAGGTTAGGGTGTTGATGTGACAGTGTTGCTGTTGTCTTGGCATTTTCTTAATCGTGTTAAGATCAGATTTTTAGGGTCAATGTTGTAAATTTGTCTCCCTTTCCCTTCCGAACAGACTCTGCTCATCTCTCTGCTCCTCTCTCCTGTCTGGCACGCTAATGCATTTCCATATATTATTGCCTCTGTAAGCAAGTGTGCCGTGTGCCCAGGCCCTTCCTGCAGCCCAAGGGGACTGCTCAATGTCATTATTGCTATGGCCTGCCACATGCCTGTAATGTATTGCTGCCTGGCTTTATTGGCAGTGCGATGATTCAGTGAAACTGATGATGGATCGGTGCTGGCTTCGGTCTAGCTGGGCTGGGCTGGGTCAGGCCGGGATGGGCTCTGCAGTGCCACTGTCTGTCTCAGAACACCATGTCCTTTCTCCAAACTGCAGGCTAGAAGGAGTGCATTTATGTGTCTCTCTATCTCTCTCTCTTTCTCACACACGCACGCACGCACGCATGCACACAACTTAATGAATATGATCATCCTGCTACTACTTTCACGGAGATGCCTGGAACATTGTCTAATTCATTGTGGCTGATTTGTTTTCCCTTTACTTCCTTGCCTTTACCAGACAGTGCTGCATAATAGGTGGTTGTGATTATCTTTATGACTTTGTTGCCATGTGTGAATGTGAAAACAGAACTTGGAACAGACTGTCTTTGTTGCTTCCTGGAAGGGGAGGTGAGTGTGCAGGTGGCTGCATGTCTTCCCGGTTCCCGTGCATATTGACTTGGTACACCACAACACGACAATGGAGCATATGGGAAAGATCATCATTGGGCACACGCACGCATGCACACATGCATGCACACACGCACGCACACACGTACGCACACTAGCCCTGCACCTTGTTTCTGAGCCTATACAGCTTACACGGACAGCTGTTTTGTTCCTTCATGGTCTTACCCTTCAGGGGACATACCTAAACACTGCCCCACTTGTTGAGACTGCTGTATTTCTTAGCAAACACTGTGGGATTAGGTTGGTTCAGCAGACATGGTTTTCAGTTGTCCTATCTTTTGTACTCTGTGGCTAGAGGGCAGCTGTTTGTGTGAAAATATAGTAAAATCTAGTTGTAACCTGAGGTGAAGGTGACTGTTCTAGCCATGGTTGTTGTTGCCCTCAGTCAAGATATTCTTGTCAAGGTTACATAATGTAATTTACACAATATAAGCATTAGGTAACATGTGTAAATCCTATTAAAAATTGTACAAATATATTAAAAGTAATTGCGACCGTAGGTCTCTACTTAGTATGAAATCATCCAGCTAATGTCTGTCTGTCACTCTTCTGACATCCTCATCCCAGCTCAGCAGAAGGATAGAGATGACCTGTTCTGACATCACAATGATGTTGCAAATGAATTCCGTCCCTTTTATGCCCATATATAGAGATTCCTGATGTCATCGATATTAAGCCAATTTGCATCACAGTGCGTGACACCTCATCCCAGCTCATCCATTGGGAAATTATGGACACATTTTGGCCACAACCGCAACATGAGTCACACTTGCAAATGAATTCTGTCCTTGTCCCTTTTATGCCCATATATGGAGATCATCAATATTAAGCCCATATACTGTATATGGACATATTGTGTCAGTCTCATGTGGTCTAGGACATCAAACATCTATGATGTCAGACGTCAGTCATCTCCATATTTGGGAGAATATGACCAGATTTTGGTGCCAATATTTATCTAAGGACGCAGAGGGAAAGTTGATGACATGCCAAAGTGTCAGCGCTTGGGGGAAATCTCGCTTTTGCGAACGCCCATCATTTCGACCGGAGGGTTAGCGACTCACTCCACGGAGGTTAAGGTTAGGGTGAGGGTTAGACATGGCCGGTGTAGGACTACAAATGCAATCTATGATGTCAGACGTCAATCATATTCATTGGGAAAATACCAACCGCAACTCGAATCACACTTGCAAATGAATTCCGTCCTGTGCGAATTCCGTCCCTTTTTACCTTAGGCGTCTTACTGGTACTATACTGTATATGCTTCCTATATTTTATGCTACTCATGTGATGGCAGAGGCAGCTTATGTGAGGGCCGTGATGCGGCCCGAACCTCTTGTATATTACAAAACGTATTACCTCCACCAATGAGGTCAAGATTTTGCCCCTGTCTGTCTGACTGTCTTTCTGTTAAAAGGATATTTCTATTTCTAAATGTGCACAAAACTCTGTAGAAAGGCTGGTCATGGGCCAAGGAAGAACCAGTTAAGCTTATTTCATGCCAATTGCCCAAAAGGAGATGTGGTGGCCATCCAGTCATAAAAATACACATAACTTGTGAACAGATGAACATAACACCGTGGTACTTTGAAAAAGGTTTATCATGGGTACAGGAAGAACCGATTAACTGGTCACATGCATCATTAAGTTATATTGGCCAAAAGTGGAAGCATCGCAACACGTTACAGACTGCCACCTTGGCAGAGGTCTGTGCTCTGCTGAGCAAATGTTCCAGTGGTGGAAACTAAAAGCAACTAACTACAGGACATACTCAAGAGTTGTACTTAAGTCAAATTGTGAGGTGTTTTTTACTTGAGTATTTCCAATACTTTTACTCCTTCTCCACTACATCTCAGAGGCAAATATTGAACTTTTACTCCACTATAATCATATGAAATCTTAAATTACTAGTTACATTGTAGATTTGGATTATTAGAAAACATGCATTAAGCACTTAACCTATATGTGGCCTACTTTGGCTATATGAAAATGGCCGATTTACGACTCTGAGGACGACGAAATTCGAAACATCAGTCACCCCTGCAAATTAAAGAAGGTGCAGACCAGGGACATGCTGGGCCCCTGATTCAGCCCGGGAAAAAGAGCTGGAGAGGCCCTCATATTTTTTTTTATATTTCGTTGTTGTTGGGTGGAAACCTTGTATGTCCAAAAGCGTTTGTTTTGTATTTATCATTTTAAAAATGATTTAAACTAGTGAAAACAGCCGATCTACAAGCACACAACGCCTCGCACCGCGAGGCGTTGTGTGCTTGTAGATCGGCTGTTTTCACTACTTTTGTGCAACGGCCTTATACAGTATGATGAAGCAGGGCTTTGCTTTGCGAAAAAATGTATAAATTTGAAACTTGTTTCTGCCTGACAGTGACGATTTACTTTGTTGGCCGCCCAGCCCCCAAAATGGAACGAAGGCCGACATTATTTTTTATTTATTTCCTAACGGCCGGGAATGAACCGGCCGTTCGGGAGTTGTCCCGCTTTTCCCAATGGCCAGCACGTCCCTGGGTGCAGAGTCAGACCAGTGGAGTGCTCCAGTATTTTATTGGGGTACTAGTCTCTCCTGAAGTGACCAGGTATCAGTGGTGGAAAAAGTACTCAAATGTTTTACTTGAGTAAAAGTATCAATACTACAATGTAGAAATACTCAAGTAAAAGTCCGGAATTCATAATTTACTTGAGTACAAAAGTACAAAAGTATTGGCATCAAAATGTACTTAATCTACCAAAAGTAAAAGTACTCATTATGCAGAATGTCCAATTTCAAGTTCTCAAATTAACCTTATTTCTTCATCTTTTGAAAATAGCAGATCTTCAAGCTCTCAATGCGTTGCATCGTGACGCATTGAGAGATTGGAGATTGGCTATTTTCAAAAGGCCAACATATATATACTGTAGGGCTGAAGTGGTTAATGCATGTTTTGTAATAATAATCAAAATCTACAAGGTAACTAGTAACTAAAGTTCTCAAATAAATGGAGTGGAGTAAAAAGTACAATATTTGGATCCGAGATGTAGTGGCGTAGAAGTAAAAGTATTGGAAATTGGAAGTAAAAATATAGTACAAATACCTCAAAATTGTCAAATTAACACTTTGCAAGCCGAAATAGAATGGCTGTTGATAGATTAGCCGTGAAATTTCTATTATTGTATTATGATCTGAGACATAATATTATGTTTATAAACATGAGCCCGCCACCCCTCCTTCTTGGACCGTGCAGTTGTTTTTTCTTTTTTTTCACTCCCCAGGTTGTTAGCTCACCGTGATTATCTGGATCTCCATTGGGATAGAGTGGCAGTTTTGGCCGAGGCATTTTCTCCCCGTGCGTTTCGCGTGCGCGATCCGTGCGCATATAATCCAAGAATGACTGAACAGTCGATGTGACCATTTTGGCTAGCTTAGCCCTTAGCACTCCAGCTATGCTAATGTTATCATCTAAACAGTAAACGGACGGCTGCTGGGAGCCTCTGGGAAGGAATGGACCTGACGTCACTTCTGCTTCATGTCAGACGAGCCATGGGCTATCGATGGACGAGTGGTGACTAGGGAAGGTTAGACGATCGCCGATTTTCGGATAAAAATCTTTTATTTCGTTTTTAATGACCCAGTACGGTAAAAGACGGCGCGGCTGAGACTCCTTGCTCAGATGTCCGGTATATTCCGGTTTTAATATTAAGGGGCTCCCCGTGGCTTGCAAAGTGTTAAGTAAATGTACTTAGTTACTTTACACCACTGCCAGGTATTATATTCTCTCTAATGCAAACTGTCCCTGTTGAGCACCGACACCTATACAGCTGGCTGAAGCCATCTCCTTACCAGCCCATTTACAAGCTCACCATGTGACGTGTTGTGAGCTTGTAGATCTTATATTTTCCAAATGGTACAGTACATTCTGCGTAATGAGTACTTTTATTTTTTGTACTTTAAAGTTATACTATGTGACTTTTTTTTATAAAACATATCTTAAAATTGTCCTAACTATTAAATCGCTAAAGTTTTAGAACTCCCACTCCGTTAATTTCAGCCCCAAAAGCCTTTTCTTTATATGTTTTCTACTTAGCCGTGACAGGGGCGGGATTTCCCGGCAAAATTACGTCATCTGCATCGTCCGTATACGTTGTGTATACGTTGGCCAATCACATCGCGGATCATACACACATGATACACTATACCGACCAATCACAGCGTGCTTGCCGTCTCTTCAGGATGTAGCCTCCCTCAGCAACAGTCTGTTTACGATGGTGAAAGATTCTTAACTTCTTAATCCCCAAATCCTGGTCAGAAAATTACGTTCTACCCCTCTACGGATTCGTTATCGGTCGCGGTGGTTTGCGGCCCGCTCCGGTGGTCCGCGGCGACTCCGGGCGAAAAACTTCCGAAAAAAGCAATACCGCTACTGACCACTTGTTGAGCAACTTACACAGTATAGCTTTAAGTAATTTATTTTGCCAATTATTTGTACTTTTACTCAAGTACATTCTGAATACCAGACTCTTATTTGTAACAGAGCATTCATCTCTGTACTTCTTCCACCACCATTTTCTAGTTGTGTAATTTCCATAATCCATTTTCATAGACATAATTTACACAACATTCATTTACAGACACTACACCCTACGCAGCACATACATTTTTCAACATAATAAGCATGAAGTGTGGGTGTGTGTGTATCCGGATGTGTCACTGTGGGGCCAAGAATATTGTTATAAATCATAAATGATCTTTTTCTTTTTATTCCCTTCTCTGCGCTGTCTGAAAAGTGACTGCAGGGTTAACAGACATATGAGTTGGTTCTAATGAATTCTGCCTTTGGTCTTCAAAGTCATTAATGCTCATGGAGGAGTCTGCCAATCATGTCCACAGAACGCTGGGGCTCTTCTTTTTCCTTTTTTCTTTTTTCTCCATCCTTCCATCCATCACAGTGTTTGGTAGCATCCACACAGTGGTGTATAGTAACCCAGTACTTTACTGGAGTATTTCCATTTCTCAGTACTTTTACTCCTACTCCCAGTGGCGTCAGTTCAGAAAAAGCTAAGGTATGGCAACATGACTGGTGTCTTGCACGCGCGCGAACACCAGTCATGTTGCCATACCTTAGCAACAGGCAAGATGCATTTACTTTAAGTAGGTCTACATTTTATTTTTTCCCCCCGTTTTGAACGGTTGTTCAAGTGCAGCTAATCTTGGCATGTTAGTAAACGTGCCACAATTAACAATAATGCATTGCACCTGTGCAGCTGACCTGCGGAACCTGGGAATATACCATTTTGTCAAGATGGGGAGAATAAAAGTGTGGAGAATATAATTATAATACCTTGTTAAAGTGACCTTTTTGTTAAATGTTGCATTTGTAGTTATTTTACTATAATTTAACAACATAATAATAACCAGCACAGATAGAAAAAGAGACATTCATGGATTTATATTTAAAAGTAACTTTTATTTCCCCCCCTGGACCCAGGGTATGGCAGCTGCATACCCCTGCCATACCCAATTCTTGACGCCCCTGCCTACTCCACTAGCCCTACATCTCAGAGGTTACATTGCTTTTAGTGCACAAGTAATTTGTTATATTACGTTTGCGTTACTTTTGTAACACGTTACAGTGCCGGGGTTATTCTATAATAATAATGTGTTGCAAAGCCGCAGCTTGATCAGCATGTTCATGTTCTGGTACCCAACAATGGGCCGGGTTATTATACGTAGATTAGATAGGCTTTCTCTCTCTCCCACTCTCATTCTCTCCCTGTTTGGTAAATGGTGCATTAATGCCTTTATCCAAAGCACTTTACAATGGTCATTACATTCACACACCACTGGCAGAGGCATCCATGCAAGGCACCTGCCGATCAGGAGCAGTTACAGGGGTTAAGTGTCTTGCTCAAGGACACCCAACTTCCAACCTTCTGACTCCCAAGTGCACGCTCTACCTCCTGAGCCACTGCCGGCACGCGCGCGTGCACACACACACACACACACACACACACACACACACACACACACACACACACACACACACACACACACACACTCACACACACGGGGCTTTCAAATGACTTCTATTAATTCAGACGGCTCCCCCAATTAACAAGATTCAAAGTGATGATGAATTTTTCATTCTCTGAGCATTTAAGCTAATTATGGCCCAAATGAGGCAGGTTGCGGCGTACCGCCATGGTGAGTGCTGAAAATGGCAGCCAATGTCACTGTCACAGTGCCACGCTGTACTGCCACCCTAATCACTGCAGCCACTTAATATTCATGTGCCACTGCTCTCCTCTCTCCTCACCTCTGTCCTCTCCTCTCCTCTGTCTTCACTTCTCTCTTTTTCCCATCGCCTCTCTTCTCTTTATTTTCTGTCTTCCCTCCGTCTTGCCTTCCCTTCTCCCTTCTGCACTGACCTTTAATTACCCCCCTGACACACACACACACACACACACACACACACACACACACACACACACACACACAAACTCTCTCTCTCTCTCTCTCTCTCTCTCTCTCTCTCTCTCTCTCTCTCTCTCTCTCTCTCTCTCTCTCTCTCTCTCTGTCTCTCTCTCTCTCTCTCTCTTGCATTGTTGACGTGGCGTTGGCTCTAATGGAAATCAGCTAATTGCACTAATAGCATTTTAACGATAATATAATGCAGTAAATAAAGCTTGTTACAAGCTCAGCAATTTTGTCACATTTCAAGGACAATCAATCCAGATAAAATAGAATATGCTCTCCTCCTTCATTTGGGGAGTGAGATGTTCTTTCCTCGCCCACATCAGATACAGCACCTGTAGGCAGCACCCATGCACCGGAAACATGGGGTGCGTTTCTGAAAAGCGCACTCAACGCACTGGTGTGCCATATTGTCGCTTGTTTATTCGGTGCACTTGGTGCGTAACGTGCGTTGTTGTTCGGAAATCCAGTGCGCGGCGCACCAGTGTACTCAGTGCACGCACTGACCGACCCTACTCAGAACATGGGGTTTGACGGTGTGGTGCGTCGGTGCGGTGTTTTGATTGGTTGGTTTTCGTGGCCGTGTCTCGAGCGCTTCTCAGCTGTGAATAATGGAGGAAATGATAACAAATTTACAGCTTAATTGGTCTTGATAGTTTCACACGCATCAACGTGTAAACTAACAGCAGATTTACCAATGTTATGAATTACATCTCCTTTCAATATCAACGTTACGTTAGAAACTGCTGCTTTTCAGAAAGTTTACCTTCAGAGTTCAGAGTTAAAAAGCGCACAGCTGCCTCTGTTAACTGGTCGTTCGTAAATAAGCCACACTGAACGCACTTTACAACGCCACGCCCACTGCACTCACTACACTGAGCACACACCCGGTGCGGGTTTCCGAACGCACCCATGGTCAGGGTTTCGCACAGAAAACCAGGGTCGTCGCAAGGGGGGGGGGGAGTTGGACTGAGTTACTAGGGCCCAAGGTGGAGGGGCCTTAATTATTTTATACTTTAGCTATTGAGAAATAGCAGATATTCAAGCTCACAGCGCAGCACCGAGTGCCGCGCTGCAAGCTTGTAGATCTGCTATTTTTGAAAAGTCATGAAAATGTCTCTTTGAATATATGCTTTTTTTTTCAAAAGTCTTAGAAGGATCTGAAATATTCAAAGACTTGCACACATTTTCACGATTTTTCAAAAATAGCAGATCTACAAGCTCGCAGCTGTGAGCTTGTAGATCTGCTATTTTTCAATAGTTAAAGAGGGCCTGTCACCTAAAGGGTTACTGTCACTTTAAGAATCAGCTTAAAAAACAAGTTAATATTTGTATGATGTCATTGTGGAGATGCGCAATTATAAGCCAATCAAATTAATTGTCTGTATAGCCTGACTGTATGACTACTTATTGTACTGGTCAGCTGTTGTTGGGGGGCGAGGGGCAGATTGCACTGTGACATGAGCTTCAGACTGTTTCAGACTGTTTTCAGAGAAGCTCACGTCACAGTGTAATCTGCCCCTCAACCCCTTTAGGTGACAGTACCCCTTTAAAGTACCCAGGGCCCAGAATTTGGTGCGACACCCCTGCAGAAAACACATTAGCAGGGCAGCCAACGTGTCCGTCAAAAGTGTCCCTGAACAAGAGCATACCTACTGTATCCTCTCTCTGTGAATTGCCCAAGATGAACCTATAATGCATAAAATGTATAAGAAAAAGAAAAAAAAGAAAGAAAACGTTCAAAATTGCTAAAAGAAAGTGTAAAATGAGACGATTTAACTCACTGTGCATTGCAGAGTTGTGCTTTCACATTCCTCTAACAAGTTTTATATGTGTGACGTTTATGCCCAGTGGTTGTTTATACCATTATAATCATTTGATGTTTGATTTGTGTGTCATAATCTCACCTTAAAATCTCCTGGAAATGAACACATCAGAGTTGTTCCAAGGCTCCTTTGCTTGGTGAGTGATCGTTAATCCCTCAGAATAGATTCACATTGTGTTCACATTATTTTGCACATCAAAGTTAAACCATCTACATAAATGAAAGGAAGGGATCTCGCGCACGGAGCCAGGGCAGAGAGGGAGTGCTGCAAGAAAGAAAAACAATTTAATTTCTCTTTGTACATTCCACCAGTGGTCATTTAGCCTTCCTCTTTTATTTGAACGGTAATGTGAAACCAGCTAAACAGGCATGGCAAATCGGTTTGAGGAAAGAGAGTGACTTCAAATAAGCCTCGACGGCCGTGAGGGTTTATCACTGTCGTTTCTCCCTCTGTCTTCAGAGAGAGAGAGAGAGAGAGGGGGGTGGGGGGGGTGGACGGAGACAGAGACAGAGAGAGGCCTATAGAGCTGGGCACTGATTGAGTGATGAGCTTGAGTATGATTTCTCTGAGAGTGAAATTAATTAGGTTGGATAAATTATACCATTCAAAGCCAGTCTCCGTGGAACCAGCACTAACACCCCCCATCCCCACACACACACACACACGCACACACTCACCAACGTCATTAATTACATGTCCGTAAATACTATTTTCGCGGTCCTCCGTGAGTTTCTCGTGTTCCCTGATGAAGTATGTTTGTTTAGTGAAAGTTCTTTCCCTCAGCCAGAGGTCTGAGGGTTTAGCTTGACCCCAGATCGAATGTAGATAACATTAATAAACCACATGGATTAGCTGCCACCGTGCCACCAGGACTCCATCTCTCTCTGCAATGCGGAGGCCTGTTCTTTGATGTAGAGATAGTGTTGTCAATAAAAAAAGCATTATTAATGTCCCCAAGCCAGCTGTGCGGTGTCACAGTGGAACACACAGTGGAGCAGGCCTACATCTACTGTTCCATATACTCTCCTATCCTCATTAAGCACATAAACACTTAAACCCTATATACTTCATGGACTGGAGTCCGTCGACGCTCTGTTCCTGTTACCCTCCTTGTTTCCCCTCTAAGTCTCCTCACTGAAAATAGCTGATCTACAAGCTCCAAATGTGTGACGCTGTGACGGATTGTGAGCTTGTAGATCTGCTTTTTTTTTGGCCAAATGTTTGCCTACTATGACATGCCTAGAAAAGGGACTATAATGGCTTCCCCAAAATAGGGACACCAGGTTGAAAGTGGTTAAAGTCATATAGTGGCATCACATATTAATTTGCCGCTCCTGTTTATCTGAATACCGTAACCAAGTATCTTCCTCTATTAGAATGTTCTCTATATTCATGAAAAAAACAACAACAAAGATAACAGTAAATGGTATAAGTTGTTTACATACAGTATGCTTTAATTGGCATATCTCAGCTTTGTTTTGGTTTATTAGAATATGCCCTCTATTAATGTAGAAAGACAAGTTACAAAGACTACAAACATAACAGATATGGGATAAGTTGTTTACTACATGCTTTAATTGGCCCATCTATGTTTCAGTTTTTAACACTCCTTTATTCAGTTTTTTGTTTTGTTTTTGTTTCTTGCCGATAATAACTTGCTTCCTTGCATTCCCTCTCCCATATCACCCTCACAGTCACACTGCGCGTAAAGGCGTACTCAGAATTGTTGGCACAGAGGCCCATTGATCATTTGCCCGCTGTGTGACAAGAAGATTGCTAGCAATTATACCTGCGTTGTCAGTATTTAGTGAGCTATATAGCTTTTCAGATGAAGCAAAAATCCTACGCCATCCATTAAACACAGATCGTTTGCCATCCCGCGCCGTAGCAAACTTTGTACTGACACAGTGATGAAATTGCTGCCAGTTTTCCCGACAAGCTATGATGAGTTGGAAAAATAGTTTTTCATTTCATTAAAATGTCACTTGATTCTTTAAAAGAAACTCGTTTTACAAGCAGAAAGCTTCAGCATGCCAGTGCACTATATTTAAGGTGTTAGCAGAACTGGAGCCGGTTGCTGGCTGGAGCATTGCTCATATCGTTGTTGTCACATGGAAACCTTGTATGTCCAAAACCGTTCGTTTTGTATTTATCATTTTAAAAATGATTTAAAATAGTGAAAACTGCCGATCTACAAGCACTCAACGCCTCACGGTGCGGGGCGTTGTGTGCTTGTAGATCTGCTATTTTCACTAGTTTTGTGCGACAGCTTTGTATGACGATGCGGAGCTTTACTTTACAAAAAAAACCAAAAAAACAGGAGATACAGGGTTTCTGCCCGTCCTGTCGTCCTTCAGGAACTTCCTGTCACTCTGTCCTGTGTATATAAAGCAAAAACAAAAAGATACCCTTAAAAATATCCTCTTAACTTCTTAGTAAATCTTCCATACACATGTAAAATCCTCTGTTCATTTATCCATTCGCAACTCTGAGGGTGTGCAAATGCAACCAAGATTTGGTTAAATTGTACCCTCTCAGAGTTCAACTAACACTCAGGAATGTACTGTGTAGGTAGGCTAGAGTTCTCAACAGGCCTGAAAATGAAGGCTCGGCCCTAACTAGGCCCTAACTGGGCCGGCCCGAGGCCCTACCCGGCCCGACTAGTTAGCATACATTTTAGGCCCTACCCAGCCCAAAAACGTCAGGTCGGGTCAGGTATGGTCGGGTAATAGTAATAAAATAATAAAAATAAAAATGTTTCATTGAGCCAGAGGCCCTACCCGGCCAGACTAATTAGCATACATTTTAGGCCCTACCCTACCCTAAATGTCGGGTCGGGTTTGGGTATGGTCGGGTTCTGGCAGAATTTGAGAACTCTAGTGTAGGCAGTACATTCCTGGCTGTCTGAAGGGGACCATGTGGGTGAGGACCAACGTGTGACACTTGTCTGTCCTCCTCAGTGTCAACCTGGACGCTTGAGTCTGCTGGCCAAGGAGGTCACAGTCACAGAAACCACCGCAACGCACACACACACACACACACACACACACACACACACACACACACACACACACACACACACACACACACACACACACACACACACACACACACACACACACACACATATGCTGTCCCAGCAGGCGTTGTTGATGGGCTGGTGTTAATGAGGGACTAGTTTAGAGCTGTCCAGTGACCGGAGGCCATATAGACTGATACAAGTTCTGTGTTCACAGCCTCCTCCATACAAGCAAACACGCACGCATGCACGTAAACGCACGTATGCACGCACACACACACACACACACACACAAGCCCACGCAACAAAGTTACTTGAGGGAATAGGCCTAATCTTTGAAACGCATGCATTACATTGTATCACATGCAGAGAGGGATCACAGTTAAGTGCATCATTTACAATAGCAGGCAATAATACTTTGGGGAGAGGGAGTTGAATGATTCAGTGTCTTTGATATCCTTGTTTGTTCTGCAATTTAGTCTGTTGTTCCTTGATACCATTGTGTGGCTCAAATGGAGTGGAGAGCCTTAAGATGAAGATCACTTCACCAACAAGCCAGTAAGATGTTTTTATGTTTTGTCAGAATTGCCCTTCAACTTAATATTATACATTGATTTTGATAAGCCCTGTACTAGAGCTTGAGGCCGCTACACAGCCCTCACACCGACAGTACGTCGCACGACGAGCCAACCAATATATCTGAGTCATAGTGTTGGGGGCTTTGTCTATGACCGAGGTTTTCAACAGGGGGTCCATGGGGGCCGCCAAATCTTTGTGATAGGATCATTCTTTTAAATTAATAACTTGAACCCTCGCATCCCTATTCTGAGGAGAACCTTAGCCAAAATTAGCTGATCTATAAGCTGCGAGGCTGCGCTGCGCTGCGAGGCGTTGAGAGCTTGTAGATCGGCTATTTTTTGTAAATAGGTTTGTTGTAGAGGTAAACAAGAGCAGACCAAGTACAGAGTGAAAGGTCAATTTAACTAAAAACACAAATCAAGTCTATGAATCCATCTCTATCGATGAAAATCTGCATCACACATTTATACAATATGTAGAGGGGGTCCCTGCTTCATCTCTCTCTCTCAGTAAGGGGTCCTTTGCCTGAAAACGTTGAAGACCCCTGGTCTATGATGATGCCATAACAACACATTGAGGTTAAACAACACTCCATACTTGCGTGTGTAGCTGCATTGGGAAGGCCCTCCCACTAGCCAACTTTAAAATAGGATAGACCCACTGGAAAGTTCCTCAACGTGTCCACAGTGAAAGTGAGTTAGCCAGCTGTGTGGAGCCCAGTACACAGAGTGGGAACTGGTTATGCAGACTGTGCACGCGTGTGTACTGTATGTGTATGTGCACGAGCGTGCGCGTTAAGTGCGTGCGTATGTGTCTCCACTTGTGTTCACGTGCATATCGTCACTGTCGGGCAGAAACCTCGTATCTCCAAGTTTCAAATGTGTACGTTTTTTGGTAAAGCAAAGCCCTGCTTCATCATACACGACCGTCGCACAAAACTAGTGAAAACAGCAGATCTACAAGCGCGATGTGAGGCGTTGTGTGCTTGTAGATCGGCTGTTTTCACTATAGTTAATTTTTTAGATGATAAATACAAAACGGAACGGTTTTGGACATACAAGGTTTCCACCCGACAACGACCACATGCTTGTGCTTGTTTTCAAGTGCACGTGCGCGCTCGTGCTGTGCACGTGTCTTATTTGCGCACGCACACGTGCGTGAGCGGAGGGAATGCGAGCTGACAGGCGCTGCCAGCAGCCTCGCACCTGCACACAGCAAGGTGTTAGTCCCGGACGTGGGTGGTTTAAGGATGCAGAGACAAGAGATGGATGAGAGAAGACTGGAGAGAGGAGCCGGGGAGACACGGAGGGGACGTGACAGCAGCTGAGAGGTGGCCTGGATCTCTCACACATCCCCTGTTTGTGTATTTATCTGTCAGGTGTGTGCGTGCGTGCGTGCGTGTGTGTGTGTGTGTGTGTCTTAGTGAGTGCACGGTTGCCTGTCTTTTACCACATTTCGGGTGCATGCGCCAGTGTAATTTTGTGAGTGCGTACTCTGTGTGTGTGTGTGTGTGTGTGTGTGTGTGTGTGTGTGTGTGTGTGTGTGTGTGTGTGTGTAATCTCTCCACATGCGCTCCACCAGAGGAAGAGAAAAGGTGCAGCTGTGTGACAACCAGGAGAGAAGAGCCAATTGGATTTGACACATTCTTTCATTGTTAGCCCGCGGCGCCTTAGCGGTGCCAGGGCCTCATTTGTCAGACTTAAGGAAATAGCGTTACAGTGTGACGTTACACTGTGTCACTGGAGCGTTACACTGCCATCTCTCCCCCCTCTCTCTCTCTCTCTCTCTCTCTCTCTCTCTCTCTCTCTCTCTCTCTCTCTCTCTCTCTCTCTCTCTCTCTCTGCCTGTAGAATGGAAGAGCCTGACCAACCGCTGCCACTGCTGGGGCTGCTAACTGAACACCACTTTAATTAGGGCTTTCAGTTAACGGAGTGACAATATTGTGAAAGTTCTTTACGCCAGGCTTTTCAAAGAGTCCAGGCCTATTTTAAAGCCTGCATGCGTATGCTGGGCTCATCGCTCATGTAGTCCGCGGCACCTGGTGTAGCTGGTGTCATCTATCTATAAATGCGACAAATCTCTGTCTGTCTGTCTGTTTGTTTGTTTGTAATCCGCGTATCTCGAGAACCGTTCGTCCCACCGGCTTCAGACTCGGCACGCACGTTCCCCGCCGCCGCGCGGAGTGCAGTGCCGGGCCTCGACCCGACCCGACTCGCGGTTTTCCGAAACCGGCGCGAAACGTTCGGAATCTCCTTATGCGGAGCTGATTGTTGACATCAGGCTGTTCCAGAGGAAATCGGCGCAAGCGCTGAGTCATTGTGACATCACTTCATAAAAGGCTCTGACATCACGTACGCCACATGAGTCAACACAAAATCTCTTTGTATGTATGTAATCCGCGTATCTCGAGAACCCTTCTTCCCACCGGCACGCGCGTTCTCCAGATATGGGCATAAAGTCTGACATCAGAGTTTTCCGCAACCGGTACTGTGTGTGCAGAGATCTTCATATATGGGCATAAGTGGACAAAGACAAACAGATGGTCAAAACGGGTCCTATGACAACAGGTATATTGGGGTTTGCATTAAAGGGTGGGGCATTCATGGGGTTTGCATTAAAGGGTGGGGCATTCATTCCCTATTTCAAATTCGGCACGTGCGTTCCCCACCGCAGCAGGTAGTGCAGTGCTCGGCCTCAACCCGACCCGACCCACGATTGTTTGAAAAAGCGACAGAAATCTCATATATGGGCATAAAATGGACGCAGATAAACAGATATCTCCATATATGGCATATATGGGCATACAATGGATGCAGAATCACAAAGATCTCCATATACGGGCATAAAAGGGACACAGACAGACAGATACAGAGATCTCCATATATGGGCATAAAATGGATGCAGATAGACAGATATCTCCATATATGGGCATATATGGGCATAAAATGGACCCAGAACTATAACTGCAGTGATCTCCATATATGGACATAAAATGGACACCGACAGACAGATACAGATATCTCCATATATGGGCAAAAATGGACACAGGCAGACAAATGGTCAAAACGGGTCCTATGAAAACAGGTATAATGGGGTTTGCATTAAAGGGCGGGGCATTCATTCCCTATTTACATTGTTCCGAGTTGGCCAGGTCGCCGACTAGACGCTGGGCCGCCCGAAGGGCGGCCCAGCTTCTAGTTTATATGAATTGGACCACATATGCGTGCTTTGAAAAGCCTGGTGTAGTCTGGGCATCAACCGTGTGTGTGTGTGTGTTAGTGTCTTGTCTTTAGTATGTCTGTCTGTGCATTAGTCTGTATATCTGCATTCAGTATTGTCAGTGACTTCCATTATTTTTATCTTTTCTGTCAGCGTTCTGTCCTTTGGGCCTATACTGTATGTCACATGGATAGCATTGACAATGCTCAGCAAATATGAACATAAAATCTCTCTCTGTCGGATTTCTTATGAATACCTGTCCATGTTCTTCGTTCAGTAACTGTTGTTAACCTTTTGGCCACCTCAGAAAGTTTGCCAATGAGAGAAACTTGGACAAGTACTCTGGGGTGTGTGTGCGTGAGGTGGGGTTGTGTCAGCACTCAATACATGTCAGGCAACTCCATGACACTGTCAGCGTCAGACTTCAGGAGAGCCTGAATTATTGAAGTCCATAGCATTGAAATTTTAATTCAGTAGATCTGTGATGCTGCCTGGGAGGTGACTTGAAGGAACGTCACGGGCAGGGGCGTCACAAGGGGGGGGGAAGTGGGACTGGGTTACTAGGGCCCAAGGTGGAGGGGCCCTAGTAGCTATTGAAAAATAGCAGATATACAAGCTCACAGCGCGACGAGTGCCGCGCTGCGAGCTTGTAGATCTGCTATTTTTGAAAAGTCGTGAAAATGTGTGAAAATCTTTCAATATATGTATTTTTTAAGCAAACATTTGTAACGAAATATTTTGAGATGTTGGTCCGTGGCCAAATACATATCATCTTGGGGGTCCTTGACATTAAAAAGTTTGAGCACCACTGACATAGAAACATAGGTTTCTTGCACACATTTTCACGATTTTTCAAAAAGTAGCAGATATACAAGCTCGCAGCGCGGCACTCGGTGCCGCGCTGTGAGCTTGTATATCTGCTACTTTTAAATAGTTAACATTCATGGGGGACCCACAGCGAATCCTTGTACCCAGGGCCCAGAATTTGGTGTGACGCCCCTGGTCACGGGAGGAGAAAAGGAGGCCCTTTGCATTGGGTGTGACACATGGAGAGCCTCCTCATGCTCTCAGGTAGGATGTCTTAGTTCCTGCTTCAGTCTCTAAACACAGATTACTGTACAATGTAATGTGACAGAGCCAGAGGCAGCCTAGGGGAAGCAGTCAGAGGAAAAGAGTGAAGCACACACAGGAACGGGGCTTCATTGGAGCTGACATGTGTCCCATAAGATCCGGCCTTCTCTATCTCTCGTTCTGTCTCTTTCTGTCTCTCTCTCCCCTTTTTCTGCCAAATGTGTTTGCCAGGCCTTCTGATTTTTGCATTCAATACGGTGCGGTTTTAAGGCTGTCCGTGTGCATGCCTGTAGTGGCTGTCATTGTCGTACAAATTCCACTTGTTTGCCTCTAGTGTGTGTGTGTGCGTGCGTGCGTGCGTGCGTTGCGTGCGTGCGTGCGTGCGCGTTCAGTGTTCATACAGTACATGAGACAGTGGGGATCACACATCCTGTGTTCTGCAGGCCCACCCTGTCTGTCTTGTCTGTATGCGCTTGTGCGGTCGTTGTTTCTGTGTGTGTGTGTGTGTGTGTGTGTGTGTGTGTGTGTGTGTGTGTGTGTGTGTGTGTGTGTGTGTGTGTGTGTGTGTGTGTGTGTGTGTGTGTGTGTGTGTGTGTGTGTGTGTGTGTGTGTGTGTGTGTGTGTGTGTGTCAGGGCGTCTCCCGGCAGGCCAGCCGTACGACAGGCAGAGGGATGATCAGAGTGTCAGTGAGGCTGGGGGGTCTCCTCTCCGAGCCCTCCACTCCTCCTCAGGCTGACAGACAAGGTCAGGGGCTTTCCCGCCTGTCTTTCCCCGCTCCTGACAGCCCTTCCTCTGGGAGAGAACCCGCGGAACAAACCCCCTCCCCGGCACGCACCATCGGCAATTAATATTGCATCACCGTTTTTCTTCTTGGCTTTTAATCCCTCCCCTCGGGGCCTGTGCGTCTCAGGCTGGGTGCGATCGGGCCACTTCATCGTGGACTCCCCAAAGAACAGGGAACGAACCCCGAAGTAGACGATAGTAGTGGATTTATGGCATTCCGTTATTTTCATAAGCGCACTTGTTTTTATCTCGACTGCACAACCCTGTTCTTCAACACTGGATAGATACACAGTAAGGTGTACTGATCTGCAGTCTGTCACTGAAGACAGGCCCTCAGTATCTACTGGAAGACAAGTGATTTTCACTTGAAAATCAAGTACCCGACTGTTTTTTCTTCCAGTGACCTCATTTTTTTGTGTAATTCATCGACAAAGGTACATTCTCTCACTGGAACGAAATGATCTCAAGCGGCTGGCTTTTAACAGTATTAATTTATCTGTTTGTTACTCCAAGGGTGTACAAATAATTATGGACCAAATGGACCCTTACGGGTGAGGGCTTGAGCCCTATTTAATGCTCCATCGTACAATGGTAACACACTGCGAAAATAGACTCACAATGCATCACATCGCTACACGCATTCTGAGCTTGTAGTTCTGATATTCTGGCTAACGTCTTTGCACATTTTTTTGCCTATAATGACATCGCTAAAATTGGGACACCAAGTTGAAAGTGGTTCCGAAGACTTTTCACTATTCTCACTACCGTTCTTTCACTGTTGTGGTACAGTTATAACAGAGTTTTGAAGAGACATTTTGCAGCATCAGTCTGATGTTTTACAACACAACACACCACTCTCTTTACCGCTTTGGAAACTGACATGAGAATCGGATGGTCATTTGTTTTTGCCCCTGCCGCTCTATTTTTCAAACTCCCAACTACTTGGAGTGAGAGACATAAACATAGTATATGACCTTAGCGGATGACTTATTCTCCTACCTTGGGAACTGAGTAATGTGCTTATGGGTCTGAGAATAGCTGCAGTGCCGTTGGACAAGGAGGATCAGGTTGGGGCTGGGCGCACAAGGGGCCAACACACTGGATTTGTCTAAATCACAGTAGCCCGAAACAGACAGCTCCGCTCCTCACAAACACACACACACACACACACACACACACACACACACACACACACACACACACACACACACACACACTCCGGTGAATGGGTGCACGAACACACATATACAGACTAATTCTTGCTGTTGTACAATGGTGTCATGCGCCGAAAATAGCCCGCCTACAAGCCCTCAACGCGTGGCATCCCCGATGCGCTGTGAGCTTGCAGATCGGCTATTTTCAAGGGATAAACCAGGCTACAGTATAAGCACACGCAGTCACTCGCACTCATATGTGTATGTGCGCGTGTGCGTTTGTGCTTAGCAGCATGATGGAAGAGCGTGGGGGCTCAGTGTCAGACCTTGCCCACTAAAGCACTCACCTGCCCTCTCCTCAACACTGATGGATACACACAGTGGTCCTGCACACACACACACACACACACACACACACACACACACACACACACACACACACACACACACACACACACACACACACATTTGTGCTGGTACTGGATGTCTTGTGCTTGCTCTACTTCTTCAAGAACATCTGCCTGGACCGTGTGAAGGAGAAGGAGTTATGATGACTTCCAACATTACTGTTTTCCTCTTCATTTCCCAGCATCCTCTCTGCTTCCTTTCTGCATTGTTTCATTTACATAAAAGCAATGCAATTTTCAGATGAGGAGCCGTCTGTGTGTATACGTGAGTGCGTGCGCGTATACGAGTGTGCCCCTGTGTGTGTGTGTGCGTGTGCGTGTGGGTGTGCGTGTGGGTGTGCGTGTGCGTGCGAGTGTTCTACAAATCACTAATCTCTCTGAAGTTCTGTTTGTTCTCCAGGTTTGCCCCCACTACAAACATTTTCTTGATCAAAGCTGTTGAAAGGGCCTGCCACTTCAAACACACACACACACACACACACACACACACACACACACACACACACACACGCACACATACATACATCCATTCCAATGCAACGCTGAGGCTAGCGCCATTGTCATGGCAACGCTGTTAATCGTAAACCAACCAACTTGCTAGTCAGTACAGTCAGTCAGACAATCAGTATTACAAGGAGAAGAGATAATAATACAGTAATTGACACCTCTGTTACCATATTAATACATGTTTGATCTTTTAAAAGAAGCCTATAGTAATTGGTCATAATTCACTCTTACTGTACAGCTAAATATTAAAGGAAAACGTTGCAGATTTTCAAGGTAAATCCCATTGTAATGGTACAAGGAGATCAATAATACATCCCCTATACAGCAGTGGTTCTCAACCTTCTCAGGCCGCGACCCCCAAAATAATCATATTTGAACTGGGGACCCCCACACTGACATTGAGGCATTACATTTTGTAAAACACGGTGCTATTGTGAAAATAGCAGATCTACATTTTCACAACACTTGCGTTGCGAGACGTTGTGAGCATGTAGATCGGCTATTTTCAAAATTTTCGCCTCTAATATTTGACAAATTGGTCAATGCTTAATTTGTCATTTTAGAGGTATTAAGTCCTTAAATTGTCACTTTAGAAATGTGCAGATACCCTCTACACTTAAACATTATGTTGGTTAGTTTACTGTTGAGTGAGAAAACAATGTTGCATATCAAGTTAATCATCTGGGGACCCCCCAAAATAATTTGGGGACCCCCTGGGGGTCCCGACCGACCCACAGGTTGAGAACCACTGCCCTACAGTACTGTACTGTATGTCGGCGCGTTCGACGTCATTGTTTCACGACGTCAATATAATGTGGAGACATTTTCTAATTAAAAGTTTGAGACCTCCTGGAGGTCTCAAACCTCTTCTTCAACTTTAATTCTTTCATGGTCACGGTGTGTTCATGCAAAGTTCTGAAACTCATTTCCTGACGTTTTCCCACACGTCGTTTAATTTCCAGAGATAAGCAGATGTTATCGGGCATCTGGTGTCACGTTTCTATCTGGGACGTTACATTAACAGAAGGTGTTATCCTGTGTTTAAAGCCTTTTCAAACTGGCTCAGTGAGAGATCAGGGAGATGGATGACCGCAGGTCGTTGTTACGGATTTTAAGAAAATAGGAAAGAGGAAAAAAACAAAATTTTCGAATGAGGCTTTGTTGAATAAAATGATCGAATTTGTATTGAAGCATGCAGTTGGAGACATTATATCTCTTCGCACACTGTGTGATTTATTTTGTGGTTCCTGTTTTCTCTGGAGGGGAATGGATTCAAGGGCACTCGACACCTCTGTCAATACCAAAGGATACTGGGTGCTTGTGGCTGTAAAGTAGTCTACAATCTTGTAGATCAGCTATTTTCGCCTCGCAACACTATTGTATGAGGGAGTATAAACTAGTAAGACGCCTCAGGGCGACATGCAGTCGCGCCAATTCTTGACCATATGGCCAGTGATATACGTATATCGGACCAGTTACCCATATATGGAGATTCCTGCATGATCGTCAACAATGTGATGTCAGAACATGCCCGTATTTGGGCATTCCCAAATATGCCCTTGATATTGATGACATCGGGACAGGGATCTCCATGTATGGGCATAAAATGGACAAGGACATAATTAATTTGCAAGTACGATCTGGAAATGCCCATATATGGGCATGTTCTGACATGTCATTGTTGACTATATGGGCTTAAAATATGTGGGCATAAAAGGGACATCAAGCCAGAGCGTGATGTCAGACCGGCAAACCCATTCTGTTAAGAGTGGTTCCCCTGAACAGTGACATCAGAGCATGATGTCAGAGCGACAAACCCATATAACCATAGACTGTAAAAATGTGTACTGACTGACTGACAGACACAGACGCTGCAACATTTCTCATGGTATACTGCGACCTTCGGTCACAATTAAGCAGTAATCCCTTCTTCTCTCACTCTCCCTCTTCCTTGCTCGCCCGCCCGCCACAACTTGAAGTGAACGTGTGCGTTGAGAATGCCAGAGTGCTCATTGCAATTAAATATTGACAATGGCTCTAATGCTAGTTTTGCTTGGTCTACAACTGTTGATATTCTGTCTGAGTACGGGAAGGCTTCCACGAGCAATTTAGGAGATAAACCAAACTCGTTTCTCTTTGTCTCTTTTGTTTTTGCAGTATTTATTACAGAGACGGCCTATTATCACATTGTCTTTGTTATGTTGTTGTTGTGGTTGCTGGTGTGTCCCTGTGGTCTGTTGATGTGAGTGGAGCACTAAGTGGCTGTTAATGGCAGAAACATGGCCATGGTTCTGAAATAGCGGACGCCCATTAGACTGGTATTAACAAGGTAATGGCCTGTTACTAAACTGCCAAATGACATTGCCTCTGCCACAGAACCACACTGCTGCCCTAGACACACACACACACACACACACACACACACACACACACACACACACACACACACACACACACACACACACACACACACACACACACACGTCTGCATACAGTACATGCAACTACACGATGCAATTCTATATTACAACCTCGTGTGCATATTACACACACATGCAAACACGCAAACACAAACACACGCACGCACACACACCCACACCCACAAGTTTGAGTTGTTGCCCATGTGTTATTGGTGCAGGTGGAAGCGAGCCAGGGTTTGCTTGCTTCTCTCATTGGACCAATCAATAACTGGCAGATGAGCCAACCTTCTCTCTGGACCATTCCCAGTCCACAAACATCCTACCACTGTGGTGTGTGTGTGTGTGTGTGTGTGTGTGTGTGGGGGGGGGGGGGGGGGGGGGGGTCTGCAGCAATTTGAGACATTCAGTGATCTTTGTTTCAGTGGCAGGAGAGACAAAAGGAACACAGTGGCAGGAAAGAGGAGGTGAAGGACGAGAGACGTGAGCAGAATTGAACAGCATAACGAAATAGAACCAATAGAATGGAGGAGAGAAAACAGAACTCTTGACAGAAAGGAATGGCCGGGAGCGTCGATGGTGGTTATTAAAACTGAGATGCACTGTGACTGTTTTCCTCAGCCTGGATGTACCGCTGCACATCATATATTATTGACAAGAGAGAGGGAGAGAGATAATAAAGACAAGCAGACTGATCAGTCTATACTATAAGTCTGAATATCTGGTTGCTGGAGTTACAGATTGTTCTGAAACATAACCTGACATCTCTGTGTTGCATACAGTATGTCATTACAGACAAAAGATGTATTAGTAGTGTGTAGTGTGTGTAGTGTGTGTGTGTGTGTGTGTGTGTGTGTGTGTGTGTGTGTGTGTGTGTGTGTGTGTGTGTGTGTGTGTGTGTGTGTGTGTGTGTGTGTGTGTGTGTGCGTGCGTGCGTGCGTGCGTGCGTGCGTGCGTGCGTGCGTGCGTGCGTGCGTGCGTGCGTGCGTGCGTGCGTGCGTGCGTGCGTGCGTGTTCATGTGTACTGAGCATGCGTGTCCATGATGTTGCTTCCACCTCCCATATTTTGTATGTGTGAGTGTGGAGTATGATGTGTGCATGTTTGCATTTCTCTCCACGGTCCCCACATGCTCATAATAATAGCGTTCCACACAGCAGACACAGACGTGTGTGGCGTGGCGTCTCTCCCCTCCAGCATGCCGTGGATAGGGCAGCACAGCAGGGGGTATATCCCTGGGAAGTCATTTCTGCCACCTCTTTCTTCTTATTTGTAACTCGTCCTTTCAAGCAAGACGGCCCTTAAAGTTCAGTGGCGCATTCTTCAAAAAAGGCCATTACTGGCTGTCTCTGATTCCGTATCGTGCCGGGCGCAGACCAGCCATCCCTCCGTTTTATGTCCCTCTCCTCCTGTCATCATTTTCTGAAAAGGACGAGAGGAGAAGTCGGGGTCTGAGGGAGGTCTGTGACCAATGCCTTGAAACCCCGGAGCATTTCCTGCCTCCGACTTCGCACAAGGCATCAATATCGTATCGCAATGAAAGGGCGTGCTGCTTTCGACAAAAGCTTTGCTCTCTCTCTCTTTGTCTCTCCCTTTGTGAATCTCCCTTTGTGTCTCGCCCCACTGTGACGAGTGTGCTTTCTTTTTTCTTTTTCTCTTTTTACAGTAGAAGAGCTTGATAAACGAGTGTCTCTCAATGTGCCATTGTGCTGCAGTGTAAGAGATATGGGCTGCTTCTAGGACATATGATGAAAGGGCCTGAAGAGGTTGTTGGCCATAACAACTATAAAAAGAAAGAATATTCACTCAAACACACACACACACACACACACACACACACACACACACACACACACACACACACACACACACACACACACACACACACACACACACACACACACACACACACGGACGGACGGACGGACGTCAGCTCTGCGTCATTTGTTATGTGGTGGAGGTTTCAACCTAAACATTTTGTCTTGAGGAAGGCAAAAGGATGTGTGCGTGAGTCTTCAGTCTTCATACGGTTTGTGACTTTAAGGGGGTTGAGTCCTTGCCCCTCAAAGGGGAACTCATATGTGTTATTCCTCTCAGGGGAAATAGTTATTGCTTCAAGATGAGGACACAGTGAAAGGACACAGTGGCTCATTTGACCTTGGCTATTAAAGCTTCATTATACAGTGGATGACGGCTAGGCCCCATAGTAGTAATTAAACAGTTACGAGTGAATATTGCTCACCCTTTAGCATACTGGGAAAGCTACTTGCCTTACTTAATGTATCCCTAGGCTGTTCAAAGCGCTGTATGTATGTACACCGTGAGCCTTTCAGGAAAGCTGCGTGTGGTATGTCAAGCCGTGCTATTCCCTCACACAGCACCGCAACATTTACCACATGAACTGCTTCTCTGACTTCGCCCCATGCCATATGTTTGAGCAAAACGTATTAACTCAGATTTATTAATTTTCTTTTTTAGCCCTGCATCCGATTAAGTTTCTCCTCGGACCTTCCATCAGGACCACGCTAGGTTGCAATACATCAGCAGACCACTCCATGGTCAATGATAGCCAAAGGGCCGTAGCACAGCGCCACCTCTCACCATTAGCATAATTAGACGTCCCCTCAGCCTCAGCCATGAGTGCTGATGGCTGGCCAGTACCTCGTTAAAGACAGACGGCCTCCCCTTTCCGTCCTTTCCTCCCTTCATCTCCTCTCCTCCATCACTCGCCTCCCTCCCTCCGTTGGTGTGTCTCCCTCTGTCACTCCTGTCGTCCGTGACCTCAGCTGTCATCACGGTTACCCTTGAGGAGCAGAAATCTCTCCGTTTCAACAGAGCCCCTCCGCCCAGAGTGGGGGGGCTTGATTGCGGCAAATCGATCTGTAATCACGAGGCGCTCTGAGGTTATTATCCCGCGGCTTCTTCATGGACACTTAAGATAGCGGGGCAGATAAATGCATTTTTGCACTAAAATACTTCACAAGTGGAAAGAAACCTAAAACTTTTCACAAGTATTCCTTAGGGGTTGTTCCTATGATAAAACACATTAGACACTGAAAAGTCAAAATGGCTGCCATGTTTCCAAGATGGACAGTACGCCAGCCAGTTAATGTTCGATTTTCATAATATTAGAGTTGTAGGTTTTAAAACATCCTGAGTTCATTTATTACACTTTAAAAGCAGACAGAATAACCTTTCTGACTTTTGGTTGGGGACTTTCCTCACCTGGGACCCCCCAAACAGACCCCTGAGCTTATCTCAGTAATCGCTTTGCTCCTGCTCCAGAGCAATGTTAAATTAGATCATAACTGAAGCATTAAGGTTGTTGTAACTGGGCTCTGAAAGCAAAAATGAGTAGTAGCAAATACCCAGGGGTCTTCCACAGGGGGTCCGGGACCCCTAGGGGGTCCTCAGAGTTACTACAGGGGGCCTGCCGAATCTTGATGGGGAAGTTTTTTTTAGACAGACAGGTTCACAGGTGTTACTGCAGGGATTGCAAGAATTAAGGTATTGCAACTTCTCACTTTGGGCATGCAGACTAACATGTCCATTTATTGCACTGCACTCACACTGACAACACAACACACACACCTCTTTGTTATCGTCACCCCAAAACCCGCACCCTATCCTCTTAAAGAGCTCATGGTCAATTGTACCCAAAGGAATTCACTACTATACATGTCCTCCCTAATAGTGTTGACAGTTTCCACTATAGCATTGCAGGGAGGAGTGCAAGGCAGGTTATTGTTTGAGCAGCTGCACCGTCCCTTGTAACCTGCTTAGCAGCCACATTTGATGAGCTCAAGTACTACCTTTGGAGCAGGGAGGGCAAGAAACCTGACTGGAACATACCCTCCACTCTCTGAATTCCATCTATTTTTTTCAATTGATGGAAGCTCCGGGCAATTTGTCAGGTATGACAAAGTAGGCATCATAATACAATACTTTCATCAAGGGACATGATTTTGAGGAAGTGCAAACACATGAAGAGGCTGATACCCCAATTCCTTATCAAGTCCTTGCCTCCGGTACACAAAAAGGAAATTGATATATTCGAGTGAGTTCAAGTTATTGCATGTTACAAATGTCAAGGGTTCCTTTGCGTACATAGTTTTTCAGGTGCTGACTGGAGAAGAACATTTGTTGGAATCACCAAAAAGAAGACATGGGTCAATGCCTACTTTATGATGATGATGACCAAGCCATTAACCGCTTCAAGGACCTAGGCAAGGTCATTGGCCATTCCTCCTGAGATTATAAATGGTGAGCTTCCATTAACATTGCAGTCGGAACATTTTGAATGCCATGTTTACAGTCCAACAACACTGGGATTACTCAGATGGGAACTATTTCTGGAGGGTGAGATGCTACCTCCAACTCGTGCTGCACTGCTACTACATTACCTCTGTGCCAACTCCGTCACAATGCAGGATAAATCATACCTGACAAATTGCCCTGTGCTTCCACCAATCGAAGAAAATAGATGGAATTCAGAGAGTGGAGGGTATATTCCAGTCAGGTTTCTTGCTCTCCCTGCTCCAAAGGCAGTACCAGAGCTCATCAAATGTGTCTGCAAAGCAGGTTGTAAGGGACGGTGCAGCTGCTCAAATAACCTGCCTTTCACTCTATCCTATGGTGGAGACTGTGTCAACACTATTAGGTTGGACATTGAAGATGATGATGATGAAAACGATTATATCCTGCATGTCTGAAATTACTGTATTGTAGTGAATCTCTTTGGGCGTAATTGACCATGGGCTCTATAAGAGGATAAGGTGAGGGTTTTGGGGTGACAATATCAAAGAGGTGTGTGTGTGTGTGTGTGTGTGTGTGTGTGTGTGTGTGTGTGTGTGTGTGTGTGTGTGTGTGTGTGTGTGTGTGTGTGTGTGTGTGTGTGTGTGTGTGTGTGGTCATTGTGAGTGCAGTGCAATAAATGGAAATGTTGTTCTGCGCCCAAAGTGAAAAGTTGCAATACCTTCATTATTGCAATCCCTGCAGTAACAGCTGTCAACCATAACTGTTTAACACAAAAAAATTATAAATAATACTGAGAATACTAATAAACCATCAAAGTACAATACATAAAACCAGGATACATAAAAACATTCGAAGTTTCAGTAAAAAAAATATATATCTCATCGAGTTTTGGCAGGCCCCCTGTAGCTCTGAGGACCCCCTGTGGAGGACCTCTGTTATTTGCTACTTGTCATTTTTGATTTCAGAGCATATTTCAGATCTAATTTAACATTGTTCTGGAGCAGGAGCAGGAGCGATTACTGAAATAGGGGTCTGTCTGGGGGGTCCCAGGTGAGGAAAGACCCCAACCAAAAGTCAGAAAGGTTATTCTGGCTGCTTTAAAAGTGTAATAAATGAACTCAGGATGTTTTAAAACCTAGAAAACAACTCTAATATTATGAAAATCCAATATTAACTGGCTGGTGTACTGTAAAACATAACTGAAAAGGCGGCCATCTTTAAAACTGGCGGCCATTTTGAAAATTAAGTGTCTAATGTGATTTTTCTAAAGAATTACCCAAGAGGTACACTCTGTCAAATTTTGGTGCTTCTTTCCAGAACTGAAGTATTGTTCTCCTTAACTGCCCCGCTAAGAGGCCCATCGTTGTCGTATTTACATGCTCTCTTTTCAAGGGTTTCCTCTGCCCCCCCCCCCCTCTTTCTTTCTTTCTTCCTCTGTCTGTTTGCCCCCACCCCTCCCTCTTGTCTCATTCTCCATCCATCTACCCCTGTGTGCTATTGGAATCCTCTCTCTCTCTCTCTCTCTCTCTCTCTCTCTCTCCCCTCAGTGTGTGTGCATGCATGCATGTGTGTGTGACACACACAATGGTGTCCACCAGATCTCCACTTTTGATTGCCACACACTTGTTCAAGGTGGCTTTGATGGCAGAGAAGAGACATAGAGGGAGAGAGGGGTCGATAGAGGCGTAGGGACGGGGGGGACGAGGGGATGTTGGTGAGAGGGAGGTTGGCAATATCGTATCGATACTGAATGATATCATCTGGGATTTAGGATGTTGTAATTTTATAATATGCCATAAGCGTTGTCTTTTCCTGGTTTTATGTGCAATATCTTTAGTGAAATCACCTAGTAGTCCACAATATTGTCTCAACATCAAAGTATTTAGTCAAAAATGTAGTATTTGTTTTTGTCTATATGGTGCCAGCCCTAGGGCAGAGTGAGGGTTTTAGATGCATGCATACGGGAAACTGCATTGACACAACCATGAGTATGGCTGGTCAATGGTCAATACCCAGCACACCTCTCTGTCATCTTATACTTCCATTTGATTCTCTCTCTCTCTCTATCTCTCTCTCTCTCAATCTCCCTCTCCTTTCTCTCTCTGTTCTCTCTCACTGCTGTCTCAACACCTGTCACTGTCTCACTTACAGGTATACGTCTTATTATCACTCATTATATCAATGTCAGTCCGTCTCCCTTTCTTTCTCTCCTGCTCGCTGTTCTCATTCAGAATGAGAATCTCCTGTTTTTGTCACAGTCAAATGATGTCAGGTATGCATTGTATGCGAGGGTATATTACGGTCAGGGATGTTATGTTAGAGGGTGTCTTTCTTTGGGTCTCAGTGTGTCTCTCTTGTATGTGTCTGTCTGTCTGTCTGTCTGTCTGTCTGTCTGTCTGTCTGTCTGTCTCTCTCTCTCTCTCTCTCTCTCTGCTCAGCTCTTTGGGTGTTGAGCTGTGTCCTGCGTAGTGTGAAGTGACAGGGGATGCTTTATGAGTGCGTGAGGAGACCTTGCCATCGCCCCTGCCTCTCTACAATAAGATGAGCAGAATAAATCTGAGACACACCAGAGACTCCCCCCCCCCCCCCCCCCCACACACACACACACACACATGCGCGCACACACACACACACACACACACACACACACACACACACACACACTCACAATAGCACACAGTCACACATTCTTATTTTCATTTGGGGACTGCCTATTCTAGGCGAAGAAAACAGCATCATAAAACTCTATCGCTTGAGACTACCCCACACGCGCACAAACACACACACACACACACACACACACACACACACACACACACACACACACACACACACACACACACACACACACACACACACACACGCGCAGACTCACTCCCATCTCTCTCCCTCTGTCCTTGGGTTGGCAGGGGGTGGGGGGTGATGCGGGGTGGGCTGGAGGGGCAGAGAGGGGTGCGGAGGAGGGGAGCAAAGCCTCTGTTGCCTGTTGGGGTTCAGTCGGCTGGGCCGAATGCGGAGCCGCATCTCATTCCAAGGCTCCGTATAAATTCGCCGCCCATGACAATTTACAGCGAGCGAATGTCCCCAATATGACGCAGCGAGCGGAGTACCAAGCGTGTCTTGTTGCCACCTCGGCAAAGTGGGGCTAATTTATTACAGTGTAAAACCCACAGCCCATAGACAGACACACAGACACAGAGACAGAGAGAGCCTTGGCCGGGGGCTTGGAATCATATAAAGCTGAGGTCTTGTATAATATAGTGTCATATATTGTTGTCTATTTCTATAGTAACTATAGAAATGGTTAGCAAAAAAACAAGAGACAGTTACTCCCCCAATTTGAAAGCAGTGGGCCATGTCCTAAAACCACTGCCTTTCTAAGTAATTAATATTTCAATAGACTTGGCCTACAGCCAGCCAACCATGTACATTTGTCCTGTATCTTAAGCAGAAATGTACCTCTATCCCTTGCATTGAACTGATACTTCAATGAAAATGCTCTGGCCTGTAACAGTATATAGATTTAAGAAGACATCGCTTCAAGCATGTCTTGACTGCTCTTCCTATCCTATACATTAGGGAAAGTGACAAGGAATACTTCACTTAATGATGTCATGTCAGAACCTACAGCATGATGAGAATGAACCTGACAAAAGTCCCTAACTCCAGCGCCGTCAGAGAAATAGCTGACCGACGCAAGCGGACTGACCTTATGCAGCATTGCATTTAGGTTGTTTGTCACAGACCCTTTTCTTCTCCGTGACAATTTACATATTTATCAGAGCCGATCGCACTGTGACATTTCTTTATTTCTTTATTTCTTCCCATCGGCATAACGGCGGGCGGCGGTAATGTGGCATACAGTACCGCCTGTGACTTTGGCAGGTGAGAAATGTGCTGAGGGAGCACTTTGATTTGGAAGTGTGGGCATAAATTTCCCTCCCTCTTGTAGACTCTGGTGCTCTCGCTCACTCATTGTCACCTCTCTCTCTCTCTCTCTCTCTCAGGGGCGTCACAATTAAGGGGGGGAAAGTGGGACTGAGTTACTAGGGCCCAAGGTGGAGGGCCCTTGAGTTATTTTATACTTTAGCTATTGAAAAATAGCAGATCTACAAGCTCACAACACGGCACCGAGTGCCGCGCTGCGAGCTTGCAGATCTGCTATTTTTGAAAAATTGTGAAAATGTGTGTGCATTTGTGTGTACATTTGTAACTCAAATTTTGCTTCTGGGGGGTCCCTGGAACTAAATATTTTGAGACGGGGGTCCGTGGCCAAATACATATCATTTTGGGGGTCCTTCACATGAAAAGGTTTGAGCACCAATGACATAGAAACATAGGTTTTTCGAAAAAACCTTAGAAGGATTTGAAATATTCAAAGACTTGCACAAATCTTCACGATTAAAAAAATAGCAGATCCACAAGCTCGCAGCGCGGCACTCGGTGCCGCGCTGTGAGCTTGTATATCTGCTATTTTTCAATAGTCAAAGCACAAAGTGTGAGTGAATCCTTGTACCCAGGGCTCAGAATTTGGTGCGACACCCCTGTCTCTCTCTCTCTCTCCTGCATGTTCTCCTCCCTCCTCCCTGGCCTGCACAGTAAAACCACTGTGTTCATTTGGATACATTAACACTGGGGTTTTCACTGTGTGATCTCATTCCTGTTCGGGGAGCTGCTAGGACTGTCCCAGAGCAATGCCTCTCAAACTTTGACACATGTCAAGGACCCCAAATTGACACTTATTAGCCCGCGGACACCCATTTGAAAAAAATATGCCAGGGACCCCCATTAGATAAGATTTTTACGGCTCCATAGCAGTGATTCCCAACCATTTTAATTTCAAGGACCGCCCAGTTTGACATGCATTAGGCTACGGACCTCCATTTAATGACATTTCTATCTCTGGGACGTCAATTTATTTTGTGAAATCAATGTTAATTTAACTCTGAGAGTGTACAAATGGAACCAAATGTACCCGTTACAGACCCATAATCCATTTGGTTCCTAACTATCACCCCTGGAACTCCCTCAAGGACCTCTGGGGGTCCCCGGACCCCCTCTAGAACCAATGCCATAGAGAACTAGAACTGCACTCAGTCGAGGTGCCAACTTGCCGCTTGTGCACAAGTAGGCCATGTAAGGCCTGAGTGCAGTTCTAGTTCTCAAGTAGGCCATGTAAGGCCTACTTGTGCGCCAGCGGAGCTCACCACTGGCATCACTACTGGCGATGCCAGTGACATCACCACTGGCATCACCAGGAGTGCTGGTCCCTCATTGGCTGCTAATGATGCCATTTAAACACACACAGCTACCTACCTACCTACCTACCTACCTACCTACCTATCTACCTATCTACGCAGCCGAAACTCAGTACTTGCACACTCTGCTGGCGCAAGTAACTATGCTGGTTATATGGAGAGTTAAGGCTGATTTATCCTTTGTCATACAACTGTGCCGCTCGCCAAAAACACGTGATTTTCAACTATATATAGTCGTACAACGAAGTATGGATTAGGGCCTTTTCATTACCAAGAGACGCCCCTCTCAAGAGTTGATTCCAGCTGCCATCTTGTGCTGTTGTGCGCAAGACGTATTGCAGTGACAAGGACCACTAGGATGACTAATAGGTACTTTCTGTGAGAAAATATAAATAGAAGGTGATTTTACACGAGTAGGTTTAAATGGAATATGTGGATATTTATTGCATTTTTGTGGTATTTTTCATTTTTAACTTGTTTGCACTGCACAGTGGTTGCTTTTCTAAACATTAAGGACAAGGTTTTGTTTTAGGATTTGACATTTTTGTCTTACCTGTCTTTACTGTGTATGACACCGGCCATCATAAAATCATTCAATAAGTGCATCACATAAATAATGATGCAACTTTTTTTTATTTGTTCAGGGAATTATACTGTGGGCACAATAGTTTATGGTTTAAAAGCCAAACAGTGGTGGTGTTGAAACGCTTAAAACGGTTTCCCCTTCCTTTGAGTAACACTTTTCAGTTTGACACTTTCTTGGCTCAGGACTCCTTGCAGAAAGAAGACATCTGTGGTTGAAGTACCGTTGTTCTTCACTGTAGTACCAATCACACACACACACCCAAAACTGTGTGAAAATAAATCTTTGCAGTAAAGAAGAGACAGCTATTTTATCTAGCTTTCACAATCTACATTTCAACCCCCCTTCCCCCTCTCCCCATCTCTCTTTTCTCTCACGCCATGCCTTCTCCCCCTGCTGATATCTAGTGACACCCTCAGGTCAGAGGACGCCACTGCAGCTCCGTGCTCACGAGGCAGGGGCCCACGGTGACCTGACCCTAACCTTAAAAACTTCATATCCACACATCCATATCACGCCCATTCATTCACGTGTCCTTTACATACATACAGTACAGTGTACCTTAAGTTCAACCTCAGCAAAGGCACTGCTGCCACGAGGGCCCCTCCGGGCGGTGCGCGCGGTGCCTATGGAATTGTGGGACTTAATTTGGTGCTGGAACGCTTGGCTGGGCAGAGGCAGATACAGGCAGAGACGCAGAGGCATAAACGCAACCGCTGCAGCAGGATAGACGCTGTGCCCTGTGGAGGATAGTTTCGCTCCTGGTATGCACGCATGCATGCATACACACTCACACATATTCATTCACACACACACGCACACACGCACGCACGCACAGCAAGCTAGATAAACAGTGGATCCTCCATAAGCTCCAGGAGCCTGGTGGAAGAGATTGTTTTGATGAAGCAGCAAGGGCATGCTCGCACTGAGAGTAAATCTAGCATAGGCATTATGGCTGAGTCCCTGTACGACTGGGAGCTGGGCTGCCGGGCTGCCGGCCACTGGCTCACGTCTTTCTGGACTGTTGATTTTACTGTGAGGGGGGCTGTACTGCAGTCTATGCCTGGGTATGCTTTATAAGTCCTAACTGCCAGCAGCACTGATCTCTATAGTGTGTGTGTGTGTGTGTGTGTGTGTGTGTGTGTGTGTGTGTGTGTTGTGTGTGCGTGTGCGTGTGCGCGTGCGCGTGTGCTTGTGCTAGTGCGTGCCTGCATGCGTGTGCCTGTGTGCAGAAACGTACAGAGAATGTTAGAGAGGCAGGGCCTGAAATTTCTAAAAGGGCCTTTTGGTGAAGATATTGAAAATAGCAGACCTCCAGGCTCACAACGCGTCGCGCTGCGACGCGTTGTGAGCTTGGAGGTCGGATATTTTCAGTACTTGATACCACACTAAACTAAGCATAATCAAGCCACTACTGGAGATGTGGCATAACGGCATGGATTTCTACACAGAGAGGGAAATTTTTCAACATAAGATGCTGCATTCAAGTTAAGGAGAGTTTTGACAAGGCAATTCTCTTGGATGCTGCCTTCAGGTATGACATAGAAAGGAGGACATTTGCATTTCTTTCAACATAGTAAAAACTGCATTCAGGGTCTAGAGAGGGCACTTGGATAAAAGGGCAGGGGCTCAAGCCCCCTTTGATGTCTATGTGTGCACGTGCCTGCTAGTGCGTGCATTCGTGCGTGCATGCATGCGTGTGCCTGTGTGGATTGGCGTCGTCGTCCTGCGTCAGGAGCCTTTGCGGTGTCGCGGGGTCGAGGCCAAGGTGGAATTTCTAAATGATGGAATTTCACAGGCAGCCGAGCACCCAGCGGCTGGCCAAACCGCAAGCACTCACATTTACAACAAACGGCCCGCCCCACTCCACGGAGACTCCTGAATGGCAAAGCCATTTGTCTCTGTGAAGGGCAGAGAAGAGAGAGAGAGAGAGAGAGAGAGAGAGAGAGAGAGAGAGAGAGAGAGAGAGAGAGAGAGAAATAAAAATGAAATGGAGAGTTCTTAAAACGGCTTTTTGTTTACAACCCCTCACCGTACGAACATGCACGCACACACTGCTCTGAGGCTAAATTGGAATTAAAGAGAGGAAAAGGTGCATAGCCTGTTGCTAATTAGCATTTTCTCAGCTCAGCAGAAGTGGGTGAGAGAATCAATAAGATATTAAGTTTGTGTACATAGCAATGAGGCCCACAATCACTTTTGTCCATTAGCAACAGCAGATTAGTACAGAAACACTGGCCAAGAAAACAACAAAATGTTGACCTCCATAGTTTCTCGTCTGGGAATGCAAAATGGAAATTTTACATTGCTTAATATTCTGCTTGAGTAATAGAAGACCTTCATAATAAAAACAAATCCACTACATTAAATTAAAGTGGTTTCATTTGATAATACAATAACAATATAATTATTTTCATTTTGATACTTCACTTGTATGCTTAATGTTTTTAATGATAACTCTTACAGTCTGACACAGCATCGTTAAATGTATCAAGTAATTATGTTTTGATACGATGGATAGAGATGATTGCTGTTCCTGTGGGTTCAAACATATCATCATAGACTATCTAGAATAGACAGATACTTTATTGATCCTGAATTAAATTCCTGTATATAGTCATATACTGTATTCTGTGTTAACCTATCAATAATCCAATCATTTAAGGTGGTTGCACACTGCACTGCGTGTTTTCGTTGCGTTTTGGAAATCCAAAATCCAAAAGCCAGGGAGAGAGAGAGGAAAGAGAGAGAGAGCAAGGGACTCAGTGCAACAGCTGATCAACCCTGGTCCGAAAATAAATACGAAGCGGGCGGCAGTGTGCAAACGTGATTGACATAACGTGAGGTTGATTTTTTTATTCACGCACTCCGAAATTCGTCCCGAAAAAAGCAGCAGTGTGCAAAGACCTTAAGTCCAGAACTTCTGAAATGTTTTCAAACAGGCACTCAAATTACCCCAACACATACATTGGGTTGGGGTCATTTGAGTGCCTGTTTGAAAAGAAAACCTAAATGTTGTTTCATCCTTTGTGAGGAAAGGAAAGGGAATTAAAAGTAAACAAAATGGCAACAACAGGTTTTTTTCAATACAAGGCATCTGTCTACGCATCACAATACATCTCTAGCTTTCTTTCCCCTGTAGATTGTCTGACCTTGAGAACAACAACTTCATCTCCATCTCTGTCCAGTCTGTTGTCCGCTGATCCTGACCTATGTGGTTGTTTAATTCGCCACACCTGTTGAATATTCCACACTGTGTGCTGATTTAATGTTTGATTCATGCGTGGCTGACTGGAAAAAGTACGAGCCAGGTCATTTTATCTCCTGACCCCACCCGCATCATCGGTAACCTTGAACTGTCAATCTCACACCTGATAGAATACAAGCTATACATCTGACCTACATGTTCCTTGAATATAAATGTGCTCTCTCTCTCTCTCTCTCTCTCTCTCTCTCTCTCTCTCTCTATCTATCTCTCTCTCTCTCTCTCTCTCTCTCTCTCTCTCTCTCTCTCTCTCTCTCTCTCTCTCTCTAGTCCACATGGGTCCAGATAAAGAGAAGAGGCTGGTCTTCCTAACAGCTCGTGTTCACCCTGGAGAATCTCCTGCCTCTTTTATCTGTCAAGGTAATGTCTTAAACGTGCTTCAATCTTTATTGTACGACTGTGACTTGTACATTTTTCAACTAAATAATGCTGTGCATGGCGAAGCATCAATTAGCCTTTAGCCCTTGTTTCCAAAACACCATTCCAGAATTAATTTAAACAACTAGCCCTGAAACATGACGGTCGTTGATAATCTGACATACGACCATCATGGATGAGGATTTACCTCAGTTGGAGGACGCAAATTGATTCGCCAATAGAAAACTACACAAACATTCAGATTTCACAAACAAAGTGCTTTATAAAGTCACAACCAGTTATAAATCTTGGCCGGCATTGTGTAATTACTGGCCGGCATTGTGTTCTTTAATAAGAAGCCTTTTTATCCGATATTTTTCTGTTTTCCCATGTATTTCCGGACCCATTTTGGCAAGGCCACACCCACATCTCAGTGTTCAATAGATGGGGTTGGTGGCTTGGTGCGCATGGGGAACGCCAGGAAATGCATGGGAAAACATAAAACGATCGGATAAAAAGGCTTCTTATTAAAGAACACAATGCCGGCCAGTAATTATACAATGCCGGCCAAGATTTATAACTGGTTGTGACTTTATAAAGCACTTAACTTGTTTGTGAAATTTGAATGTTTGAGTTGTTTGTATAGGCGAAACGATTTGCGTCCTCCAACCGAGGTAAATCCTCATCCATGACGGTAGTACGTCAGATTATCAACGACCGTCATGTTTCAGGGCTAAATTTAAACTGGCTTTATAAGAGTTTGACACATACAGTACACTGAAGATTTCCAGTGCCAAAACCATGGAAATCGTAATGGTCAAAGCTCATGTAAAACCTCATCTTTAGTGATCACACACTGCTTCCTGCGTCCTTTTATCTAGTCCTTGTGGGTATCAGTACATTTGAAGGAGGAAAACGAAACGTCCTAAATCCAATAATGGGGCAATTACTATTGAATTTCCTCTGTATACTGTATGCTCTCAGCCTCCCCACTGCAAATACATCAAAAGGTTGACAAGGAAGGGCGGGCGCTCCGTGTTGAAGAAGCGAATGAGGTTTCCGCGCTAATGTACATGAAGCCTCTTTGGTTTTGGAACATTGTTCCTTTCTTACCCAGTGATCCCCTTAAAGGTGTCGCCACCGATAGGCTACCCTCAACACGGACCTGAGGCGACTGACTGGACCTGTCAGCTCCTCCTGACAGCCGCTTCCTTGTTTAGCTCAGACTAGGCACAACCTGTGAAGGGGACGGATGGAGCGCTGTAAGGATGGAGGGCACTGCCATGCCCTTGTCATTGGTCCCTCTCCACCACTTTGACTCAGCGAGGCGGACTGTTAGAAGGCAATTAGCGTTAACGAGGTGGAGTGAGGGAAGGTTTGGGGAGGGCTGGATGAAACAGAGGAGCCAGGCTTAAGAAGAAAATAAAATATTTGTTCTCTCTCATTCACACTCATTCTCTCCTACTGTATGTATGTTTGTATGTGTGTACAGTATATGTATGTATTAGAGCCCGACCGATAAACCGATATATCGGTCGTTTTTGGACCCCGATGTCGGTATCTCTGTCATTATCTCTCCGATGTATCGGTCGTTTTTATAAGTGACCACCATTTGATGACATTTAGCCACTCAGACCCAAAACTTAGAATATATTGTCGTTGACCGTAAGGATCCATTGGCTTTCATTTTACACTCATGAGTTAAAGATCTTATAAAGATCTTAAAAAAAGGGGAAATAAAGTTTTGAAGGTAAGAAGTTTTTGAAATTTAGGCTATTTATTATTATTTTATATTATTACAAAACATCGGTTAAACATCGGCAATCGGTGGTCTAGCTCTCACCAACGGCAAACATCGGCATCGGTCAAAAAATATGGCATCGGTTGGGCTCTAGTATGTTTGTATGAATCAGAAAGCTGTGTTGTTGTTTATCTATCTCGCTATCTTGTGTGTGTACGTGTGTGCGTGCGTCGTGCGTGTGTGTGCGTCTGCGTGCCTGCGTGAGTGCATCATCACAGATCAGATAGTGACTTGGCTGTGTGTTGTTCCATTGCTGTCGGCTCCATTCCATTTGTATCGATTGAGTCTTGACGTCCCCCATTCCTCCCTGATTGTGACCACACCCCCTCCGCTCCGCGTCCTTCCTGTTTTTGTTTCTCAAAACTCAATTAACTGCCGGCCACCTTTGGTTTTCCTTTCAAGTCAATCTCACTGTGTGTGTGTGTGTGTGTGTGTGTGTGTGTGTGTGTGTGTGTGTGTGTGTGTGTGTGTGTGTGTGTGTGTGTGTGTGTGTGTGTGTGTGTGTGTGTGTGTGTGCGTGCGTGCGTGCGTGCGTGCGTGCGTGCGTGCGTGCGTGCGTGCGTGCGTGCGTGCGTGCGTGCGTGCGTGCGTGCGTGCGTGCGTGCGTGCGTGCGTGCGTGCGTGCGTGCGTGCGTGCGTGCGTGCGTGCGTGCGTGCGTGCGTGCGTGCGTGCGTGCGTGCGTGCGTGCGTGCGTGCGTGCGTGCGTGCGTGCGTGCGTGCGTGCGTGCGTGCGTGCGTGCGTGCGTGCGTGCGTGCGTGCGTGCGTGCGTGCGTGCGTGCGTGCGTGCGTGCGCGCGCGCGCGCTATGTGTGTGTGTGCTTTAAAGGAGTGATTGACTTTCTGGTGAGCCCGCACCCCGTGGCTCAGATCCTGAGAGATCATGTGATCTTTAAGATCGTGCCAATGCTCAACCCAGATGGAGTCTATGTGGGCAACTACAGGTACACACACACACACACACACACACACACACACACACACACACACACACACACACACACACACACACACACACATACACACACACTTGCACAGACACACTAACAGTACACACATTAACCACTTGAATCCCAGCATCCATATTCTGAGGGGAACATTGGACAAAAATATTTTTGGTGAAGAGAGATTTGGTTTTAAGTTGAAGAAAAAGAAAACTGCCCAAGTACAGAACCAACTCAGGTCCATTTTACTAGGTTAATGCACTGATGCAGAATACATCAGTAAGTTAAAGGGGATGCAGCCTACTACCCCAGCCTACTACCCTATCCTAACATATTAGAATCCTCAGTGTTATAATGCGTTTAGTGTGACTGTGTACGTATGTGTAGCCAAATGAATTTGTACTTTCTTAGAATTAAATGAACTAATACGATTTTATTATGGTTTACACGGTGCTACCTGGGATTATATCTTTAGGGGCTATAGTTTCATAATGCTTGAAGCACTGCATCTGTGAGCAGACAGCTGTTAGCTACAGGGCTGCTTCCTCTACCAGTGTGTCTATCCCTTCACTCCACTCCATCTTTAGTGCCGTGGCTGCAGCTCGATGGGCATCGTCTCTTCTCTCCTCCTTTCTTCTCCTCTCTCTCTCTCCCTTCTTCATAATTGCCTTTTACTTAATAGGCTGGGCCCCAGGAATACTAATGCACGCCTGATAAGCTTCGAGCACCACTGCTCCCTCCCGCTGTGTTCATGAGTGCCATCTAGTGGCAGGTCCCCATTTGTGCATGCCACAATTTATAATCCCAGCTGGTTGGTCCTGACAGTGACGATGGCTACACTGTTGTTGATAGTGATCGTTTACCACTCAAAGGGCCATTTTCATTAGCTCGCTCTATTCTATTGATAGAAGGTGGATGAAGATGGTCCTCACCTCGCCATTCATACAGATGCAGGTGTACAGGCACAAACAACATACCGGTAAACACTAATTTTAGCTGCAACTGATGCATACAGAATAGAGCACTGTTTCTCAAACAATTTTGGACTTGGTCTACTGGATCTCTTCTACAGTAGTCCCTCCCAAGTGTAGTTATTTTTTGACGAAATTGTAAATATATTTAGTCTTAGTTTAGTTTTTTATTTCGTTTTCGTCAGTGACAAACATTTTCCGTTACAGTTTTAGTAGACAAAATGAACACGTGTGTGTGTGTCTCCAGGTGTTCCGTAATGGGTTTTGACCTGAACCGTCACTGGCAAGACCCGTCCCCCTGGGCCCACCCCACACTGCACGCTGTCAAACAACTCATAGTGCAGATGAACCAAGACCCGGTAAGCAAACCAACACCTGTTAACATGCACACTTACAGTATACTGTACACAATGACTAACAGTAACACATGTTAACATACAGTAGGGATGGGACGATATGAAAATTTCATATCACGATTATTGTGACAAAAGAAATCACGATTTACGATATTATCGCGACAATCAAAATCCATTATCTTGGCGCGGAACAAGCTCACAATGTGTCGCGATCGCCTATTTTTTGGCAAAGTCATTTGATAGAGAGTGAAAAAAAAACGGTATCAAGTACGTATATTTTAAGTACCTTTTACCAATTATAGAGGGTTTAAGTGGTACCGGA